>NC_068920.1:101706664-102006664 GCF_023091745.1 Budorcas taxicolor | reverse complement strand
CAGAATCCCAGGTGGCTCAGACAATAAAGAATCTGCCTATAATGTGGGAGACCTGGGTTCAGTCCCTGAGTTGGGAAGATCTCCTGGAGAATGAAATGGCTACTCCCCCCATTATTCTTGCCTGGAGAATTCTATAGATGGAGGAGCCTAGCGGGCTACAGTCCGTGGGGTTGCAAAGAGTAGGACATGACTGAGTGGTTTTCACTTTCAATGTGACTGTCCTATGTGTGTATTTCTGGTTATTAGAAAGCTTTCCTCTACATAGGATTAGATTTCTTCATCTTATGGATTTGCCATTTCTTGTGGCTTGTTAGTCCTTTATAACCAGCCAGCAGAGGAAGAAAATATTTCAAAGACATGAAACTTAACTGTTCACATTTCTTTGGTAAGAACCTTTTCAGACCCCACGTGATGCAGGAGGGGCTAGGAAATACGTTGACTGACTGGGCACCAATTTTCTAGGGTAAGCTGTGCTCTGTGGAAGTGCAGCAGGGGTTTTTCGTAGACAGCCATCTTGCACAGATAGGAAGGTGGTCAAGCAATGCCAGCTCCAAGTATAATCCAGTTCAGCTTTGATCTTCCCTATCCACTGCCAGAGATCAAGCTTCACCATTAGTTATCCTTTTAGTTTGTTCTTCTTACAGCTCCTCACTCAAAATTCAGAAATGTGAAGCAGCAATAACACATTTAGGTAGTTCACATTAAGGGAGACAGTCAGAGAATGCTGACCCTTGGCTTCATCATCAGAGAAAATAAACAGTAAGAGCCTGACTCTAGCATCTGTCTTGGCTCATTCTCAATGTCCAGGCCCCAGGCAGAATGTAAGTCATAAAGAGTCCTCAGGAGGCCGATGGAACCATTCACAAGAAGACCTTTCCCCCAGCCCTGTCAGGTAGATGCTTCCTGATTAAACGGTAGAAGGCTCCAAGGGAAGCCCCTGCCAGTAAGTTTGTCGTGGTGTAGCTCCAGTCAGGGGATCCTCTCAAGCACATCCCAGGGTCTGTTTAGTCTGAAGACAGTGATGTTTCCCAGTTTGCCCACATCCTCTGTCTCAGTACCATCTTCCTCCTCTTCCAGGAACTTAGGGGCTGTCTTAGTAGGAGAAGGAAAAACATTGATGTGGGAGTGCAGTCAATGGGCTTTGGTCAGAGAAACCTCTATAGGTGGCAGAAACAATCACATTGAAATAAAAGGCCATCAAAAAGGGTGTCAAAGATTGGGGCTCATTTTGCCCTAAAATAACCATCTCTGTCCTCATACTCTTTTTGCCAGTGTGATCTTTGTTAGAATTGTCATTCAAATGCTCTGCAGATAGTCTGACTCCAGCACTGGGGTGTTTTCATGGGTTCATTAGGTTTACATGTTTCTTGAGCTTGGATTTGCTGTAAATATTCTGATTGGTTTCCACCAAGACTGGTAACTTTTTTATGAGTGGGTTAGGGTAGGCTACTTTTCTTCTAAGCGGTGAGGGCAGCCAGAGAGCTCAGGAGACGGCCTCTTGCATTGCACTAGAATACCGGGCTTCTTGGTGGAAATAAACACCCAGATTATTGAAAGAATGCAGAGATTTGTTGGCAGTTCTGGGTCAAGGTAAGTCAGTAGTTATATATATTTTTTTCTGTTTAGAATTACACTGGGAAGAGGCTGGCCTCAGCTGCTGAGGAAACCAGCTCGATTTCCTTGTCACCTGGCCACAGAAATGTGAATGGGTTTGTATACACAGCTCCTAATATTTCAGGCCATTTACTTATTTTGTAAATAATGCAGTGTCTCCCTCAAGTTTTGCATTTGTTCTAAACTAGATGACCACGATGCCTTGGCTAATGCCTTTTAATATCTAAGCCTTGTACATCTAGCGCTTGGTTAATAACAGGGAAAAAGCTCTGGTGACTCACCTTGACCTCGAGAAGGAAAAAACATCCTTTTAATAATCTGGGAGTTTATTTGGATCGAAGGCCTACTGCATGTTACACAATCTTTTTGTAGCCCCACACGGGTCACAAAGCAGCACCCTTGTTTTTTATGAAGTCAGCAAAGATGTATAGGGGCCAGGCTTGCTGCTTCTTTGAGAGCCTTCAAATTCATCTTTAATATGTAACCTACTAGCAGAGCAGAAACCCTTACTAAATTTAATGGGCTTTTCTCTGAGAATTTTTCTAAGTGTATAACCCTTGTTGCAATTAAAGGTACATTTTCTAAATGTCCTTATCAAGGAGTACACACCTATTTTTAAGGAGTCAACCCACAATCTCTCATGTCTTATCACTTTAAACATTCTCATTGACATTAAACTTGGAACTACTTGAGGGTAGGGACAAGTGCATTGATCGGTGTTCCAAAAAGAAGATTGGCTAAATACATGAGTCATATTTGCTGAATACATGAATGGAAGAAGGTTTGTCATTCACTAGTGAGGCTCAGCCAGGGGAGATATGCACCCAGGGGACAAATGGCAAAGTCTGGAGACATCTTTGGTTGTTACAGTAGTGGGGAGGAAATGCGGGAATGCAAGTGGTATCTGATAAGAGGCTGCTGCTAACTTCCTGCCCTAGATGTACAGAACAGCCTCTGTAGCAAAGAGTTTTCTGGCTCAAAATGTCAATAGTGCTGACCTAGAGAAACTGCCACATCCCTCACTACCACAAGCATTCAAAATGTCTGGATAATGTCCTTTGGTCTTTGGAAGAGTCATTCAGCAAATATTTACTGAACATTTTTCATCTGACAGTTCCTTTTTCCCTGCCCCACCTCCCTTTGCCTATGCTGCCTGCCCTTCCCTTTCCCCATCATTTTCCAATAACTGTAGAGGGAAAAAATGAAAGCATACTGTGGAAGGGAGTGTCTGGACTCAAAAGCATGGCTCTTTCTAGTTACTAATTTAATTGGAGCCCCCCCCCCCCCTTTTTTTTTCTTCTAGACCATTCCTTCAGAAGATGAGTAAGTGTCTGCTGCCGGTGCTGTCCTTGCTCAGCTTGGGAAGCCCTTTGGAGATGGGCATGAAAGGTAAAGAATCACATTCACAGGATGTTTACTCTAATCATGCTCTCAAAAGCATCGGGGATGGTTAAACATATGCTTCCAGCATCTCTCTGTATCTTCACATTGCTGATAAATCGTGGAAAAGCTGTAAATAGAAATAACGGACTCAGTTTATTTTTAATTAGAAGGCTGCTGCTTATAGCTGAAATCGTGACATTACCGAGTATGTCTTTCTCTCATTTGGAAGGGAAGAATGGAGAGTTCCTATGGTTTTGAACTTGGGCCAGGTTCCCTGAGTCTGTTGGTCTCTGAGTCCTGTAATTCCAATGCCATTTAGGAACATGTGGCCATAGGAGGTTTCTCTGCACTACTTAATGATGTTTTTAGATGGAGCAAATGATGCTGTTACTTACATACTCTTCTATAAAGTTGGACAGCTGTTTTATGTTTTCTTTTCTTCAGATTTAACTGTTAACATTTTCCCTCAATTCAACAAAACTTACAAAGTCATATTTATATTTAAATCTTTTCTTTCAATCAAGTGTCTGTTAAATTCTTAGACACATGGGTGAGAAACGTTAGGTTGCTCACTGTCTCCCAAATAAATGTTATTCTAGGAGTATAATGTTTACCTGTAGGCATAATTTATGAGGCTCTTTTGCCCCCCAGCTATAAGATGACATAGATAGACAGAGCTCACCAGGTGTTCTGTTATTTTAGGATGTCCTGGATATCAGAAATCTTCACTGGTGTCCCAGCCTTCTAAGGGAAGTGGAGAAAATGCATATCCAAGCAATACCCAATTTGGAATTTCCAGGTAGTGGGACAGAGGACAGCCACATGACAACCCAGCTCTAGGCCCTCATGTCCCCAGAATGATGTGACTTCTGAAAACATGACTTGCTTTGAAAGAGACATTTCTCTCTTCTTCTCTGATACTTGAATTTTTTTCCCTCCTGGGTTAACATTTCCTGTTCTGCAGTGGTATGCCAAGCTTAAATGTGGTGATCCATGGGGAGAAAACTTACTGTTTTACACTTAGACTATAGTTAGAAGGTCTCAGAAGAGAGTTTGATGGTTTAAGTGGATATTCTGGGAGGAAAATGGGTTTAAAGAAAAGGAGATATGAAGAGATATTTTAGAACTGGGCTGTTCAGTATAGGGACTGCTTGCCACATGTGGCTATTGAGTCCTTGAAATGTGACTAATTTAAATTGAGACATAGTCTTAAGAATATAATAAACAATAGATTTCTAAAGTTTTGTATAAAAAAGTAAAATACCTAATAACATTTTGATTACATATTGAAATAATTATGTTTTGAATATATTGTTAGATAAAATATATATATTATAAAGTCAATTTCACTAATTTCTTTTTACTCCTGTGATATGGCTATTAGAAAACAAACTTACATATATGGCTCACATTTGGCATTTGCAGTCTGTTTCTATTGGGCAACACTGCTTTAGAATGCTGTCCATGGACAACCTTGGCTACCAGAGCACATTTCTGTGGCTTAAAGGTGAATTTGGCCTAAAATTTTAAATTTTCCAGTTTTGCTTACCCCAAACAGTACCATAGTTTCAAGTTCTATAAGCAGTAAATTCCAATGTAACATTAAAGTCTTAGAATAGGTGTTTCTTTTACGTAATCAAGTCTTCAAGGGGTCAGCAAGTAGATGTGCTTGTATCTCTAAAAACTTTTAAAATCAACTGCAATGTTTTGAGTATGTGTGAATCCCACTGGGGAGTTTCTTCTGACTTTCCTAAGGACTCCTGACTAAAATCTGTGCTGTGTATTTATAGGGTACCACTCTTGCTATAGGATTGAATGGTGGCTGAACCATATAGAACTGAGAAGCTGGGCAAGATGGTTGTGTCACCTTGATCCCAAACAGTTTCAGAGCTCTCATCCCTGGTTAGGAGGCTGAGTGTGGTCCTATCACTCTTCTGTTCTTTAGTGCTACATGGCTTACTAGTGCCTTTAGAATAAAGTTCCCATTTTGCAGGATGGCATCAGGGCCCATTTATATGTGAATTGTTTTCTAGTACGTATCCACGTGTGTGTGCTCTGCTTGTTGCTCGGTTGTGTCCGACTCTTTGCAGCTCCATGGACTGCAGCCTGCCAGGCTCCTCTCTCCATGGAATTTTTCAGGCAAGAATACTGGAGCCAGCTGCTATTTCTTACTCCAGGAGATCTTCCTGACCCAGGGATCAAACCTGTGTCTCTTATCTCCTTCACTGCAGGCAGATTTTTTTACCACCCGCGCCATCTGGAAATCCCCATGTTTGTTCCACCAACAAAATCTGCTCCAAAATCTGAGTTCCATTAAAAGCCATGACTTTGCCTATGCTGTTCCCTCCTCTTGAAATTCCACCAATTTTTTTTTTTTCATCTAAATTCTATTTAACATTAAACTCAGCTATAAGACAGGATGGGGAGAACATGTTTACTTATTTCCTATATAGAACCAATATATCAAACGTGCAAGGACTTCCAAAAATTGGTAATTAAAGAAATAAATACATTGGGAATATAGGCAAAGATAAAAATAAATTCAAGTAATAGCAAATTATGATCAGTAACATGAAACAATGCTCCATCAGTAAGAACACTTTAACTTTGATGTGCTAGATACTATTTAAAACCCTTTCCATGGGCTAATCATTTAATTTCAATATTCATTCCCACTCATATTTAAATAAACACAAATAATAATAATAACAAATGCTACTATTGGTGATATAGGAGAAATGAACTCTCTCAAATATAATCAGTGGGCTAAAATTGTGTAAATTTTTTGAAAGTTCTTTTGGTACTGCTTCCCTAGTGGCTCAGATGGTACAGAAGCTGCCTGCAGTGTGGGAGACCTGAGTTCTATCCCTGGGTTGGGAAGATCCCCTGGAGAAGCGAATGGCAACCCACTCCAGTATTCTTGTCTGGAGAATTCCGTGGACAGAGGAACCTGGTGGGCTACAACCATGGGGTCAAAGAGTTGGACGTGACTGAGCAACTAACACTTCCGATCAAAATTTTAAATGTGCACATTCTGTGACTTAGAAACTACACTTCTAGGACTCTAGAATATTTGTCCTATACAAATATTAGGAGGAATGCAAAAAAGTGTAGATACAAGGTTTTCTCAGTAATGATCTGGATTGATTAAATTCTGGAATAATTCTGTTATAAAGTCATTGAAGTGGAATCAAATTGGCTAGTATGTGAACAGAGGTATATGCATTATTAATTGGAAAACATACCCAGTGTAAGATATATAGCTTGATTTTACTTTTTAAAATAAAGTATATGTGTATAAATGCAGTAGTACTACTGCTATATTTATTGACTACTTAAAGCTGTGGTTCAGGAACTGTTTATATTCATTTTTTCATTTAATCCTTAAAACAGATCTAGACTAAATAACACAGAGATAAGGTAAGTAATTAGCCTAAGGTCACACAGCTAGTTGGCGGTTGAGCTGTGACTTGAAACGAGCCAGTTAGATTTCAGAGTTAGTTTTCTTAACCTCTGTGCTTGTGTTGGTAGAGAAGGTGGAATGGCACATTTATATAGGGGAGCAGCTTGTAAGTGTCAAAGCTTAGGCACTGCATTGTTAACCCTTTATAAACTGGGATTGGAAACAGGGAGGAAGTATATAAAACTTTCTTTATTTTATACATTCAGTAGAAGAAGAAGAAATGAAGGCTAGATTCAGGGTGATTTTTTTCTACTTTGTCAATTGAATAGTGAACGTGTGATGTGTTTGTCTTTGGGAGCATATCTCTAAGTGCTGTTAAGAAGTTTTAAGACTCTGTTTAGTCTTTTATTTTTTATTTTTATTTTTTTACTTTACAATACTGTATTGGTTTTGCCATACAGTGACATGAATCCACCACAGGTGTACATGAGTTCCCAATCCTGAACTCCCCTCCCACCTCCCTTCCCATATCATCTCTCTGGGTCATCCCAGTGCACCAGCTCCAAGCATCCTGTATCCTGCATCGAACCTAGACTCGCGATTCGTTTCTTACATGATAGTATACATGTTTCAATGCCATTCTCCCAAATCATCCTACCTTCTGCCTCTCCCACAGAGTCAAATGTCTGTTCTTTACATCTGTGTCTCTTTTGCTGTCTCGCATACAGGGTTATCATTACCATCTTTCTAAATTCCATATATATGTGTTAGTATACTGTATTGGTGGAGAAGGCATGGCATCCCACTCTAGTACTCTTGCCTGGAAAATCCCATGGACGGAGGAGCCTGGTAGGCTGCAGTCCATGGAGTCGTTAAGAGTCGGACACAACTGAATGACTTCACTTTCACTTTTCACTTTCATGCACTGGAGAAGGAAATGGCAACCTACTCCAGTGTTCTTGCCTGGAGAATCCCAGGAACGGGGGAGCCTGGTTGGCTGCCATCTATGGGGTCGCACAGAGTCAGACATGACTGAAATGACTTAGCAGCGGCAGCAGCAGCAGCAGCATTCTGTATTGGTGTTTTTCTTTCTGGCTTACTTCACTCTGTATAATCGGCTGTAGTTTCATCCACCTCATCAGAACCGATTGAAATGTATTCTTTTTAATGGCTGAGTAATACTCCATTGTGTATATGTACCACAGCTTTCTTATCCATTCATCTGCTGATGGACATCTAGGTTGCTTCCATGTCCTGGCTATTATGAACAGTGCTGCGATGAACATTGGGGTACACGTGTCTCTTTCAATTCTGGTTTCCTCGGTGTGTATGCCCAGCGGTGGGATTGCTGGGTCATAAGGCAGTTCTATTTCCAGTTTTTTAAGGAATCTCCACACTGTTCTCCATAGTGGCTGTACTAGTTTGCATTCCCACCAACAGTGTAAGAGGGTTCCCTTTTCTCCACACCCTCTCCAGCATTTATTGCTTGCAGACTTTTGAATCGCAGCCATTCTGACTGGTGTGAAATGGTACCTCATTGTAGTCTTGATTTGCATTTCTCTAATAATGAGTGATGTTGAGCATCTTTTCATGTGCTTGTTAGCCATCTGTATGTCTTCTTTGGAGAAGTGTCTATTTAGTTCTTTGGCCCATTTTTCAATTGGGTCATTTATTTTTCTGGAATTGAGCTGCATAAGTTGCTTGTATATTTTTGAGATTAGCTGTTTGTCGGTTGCTTCATTTGCTATTATTTTCTCCCATTCCGAAGGCTGTCTTTTCACCTTGCTTATAGTTTCCTTTGTTGTGCAGAAGCTTTTAATTTTAATTAGATCCCATTTGTTTATTTTTGCTTTTATTTTCAGTATTCTGGGAGGTGGATCATAGAGGATCCTGCTGTGATTTATGTCAGAGAGTGTTTTGCCTATGTTCTTCTCTAGGAGTTTTATAGTTTCTGGTCTTACGTTTAGATCTTTAATCCATTTTTAGTTTATTTTTGTGTGTGGTGTTAGAAAGTGTTCTAGTTTCATTCTTTTACAAGTGGTTGACCAGTTTTCCCAGCACCACTTGTTAAAGAGATTGTCTTTACTCCATTGTATATTCTTGCCTCCTTTGTTGAAGATAAGGTGTCCATAGGTGTGTGGATTTATCTCTGGGCTTTCTATTTTGTTCCATTGATCTATATTTCTGTCTTTGTGCCAGTACCATACTGTCTTGATGACTGTGGCTTTGTAGTAGAGTCTGAAGTCAGGCAGGTTGACTCTTCCAGTTCCGTTGCTTTTTAAATTTTTTTAATTGGAGGGTAATTGCTTTACAATGTTGTATTAGTTTCTGCTGTACAACAATGTGGATCAGCTATAAGTGGGGTTTCGCTGGTGGCTCAGATGGTAAAGAATCATTCCTGCAATGCAGGAGACCCAGGTTTGATCCCTGGGTCAGGAAAATCCTCTGGAGAAGGGAATGGCTACCCAGTCCAGTATCACTGCCTGGGAAATTCCATGGACAGAGGAGACTGGAGGGCTATATTACATAGGGTCATAAAGAGTTGGACACAACTGAGCAATAACACAAATAAACACATACATATATCCCTTCCTTCTTGATCCTGCCACTTCCTTATTCCACCCTTCTAGGGGAAACAGTGGAAACAGTATCAGACTTTATTTTTTTGGCTCCAAAATCACTGCAGATGGTGACTGCAGCCATGAAATTAAAAGATGCTTACTCCTTGGAAGAAAAGTTATGACCAACCTAGACAGCATATTCAAAAGCAGAGACATTAGTTTGCCAACAAAGGTCTGTCTAGTCAAGGCTATGGTTTTTCCAGTGGTCATGTCTGGATGTGAGTTGGACTTTGAAGAAAGCTGAGTGCCGAAGAATTGATGCTTTGAAACTGTGGTGTTGGAGAAGACTCTTGAGAGTCCCTTGGACTGCAAGGAGATCCAACCAGTCCATTCTGGAGATCAGCCCTGGGATTTCCTTGGAAGGAATGATGCTAAAGCTGAAACTCTAGTACTTTGGCCACCTCAGGGGAAGAGTTGACTCATTGGAAAAGACTCTGATACTGGGAGGGATTGGGGCAGGAGGAGAAGGGGACAACAGAGGATGAGATGGCTGGATGACATCACTGACTCGATGGACGTGAGTCTGAGTGAACTCCGGGAGTTGGTGATGGACAGGGAGGCCTGGTGTCCTGCGATTCATGGGGTCGCAAAGAGTCAGACACGACTGAGCGACTGAACTGAACTGAGGTCATCACAGAGCACCAAGCTGAGCTTCCTGTGTTATACAGCAACTTCCCTCTGGCTATTTTACACATGCAGGGTATATATGTCAATGTTACTCTCTCAGTTCATCTCACCTTCTTCTTCCCCCGCTAAGTTCACAAGTCCGTCCTCTATGTCTACATCTGTGCAGACTTTCTATAGCCTTTCCCAATGTTTTCAGTAAGAACCAACTGTATTCTGGTCTGTACTCCCTTTGGAACTTTTCCTTGCCACGCTTTGTGTTATATTTGTTTTATGTATTTCTCCTGCCCTAGGTGGCTGGATAGCTTCGCCAACTCAATGGACATGAACTTGGCAAACTCCAGGAGATAGTGAGGGACAGGGAGGCCTGGCATACTATAGTCCATGGGGTCACAAAGAGTCGGACACAGCTTAGCAATGAATAACAAGCTGCCCTAGACAGAAAGCTAGTTGAAGACAGGGATGGCATGCAGTAGGCATTCAGCTGTTGTTGACTGAATGGATGGATGTCTGGGTGAATGGATAGAATGAAAAAGGCATGGGTTCCACTGAGGGAGTTTCACCTAGAGCATCAGCTTCCTTGCTGTGTTACGACCATAACAGACAGCACGGCTGGCACCTCTCTGACTCACCGTGAGTGGTGTGTAGTCTGATGCCAGGATGAAGTAGGGCCAAATATGACAAGTGCTAGTTAATTTGATTTTCCTGGCACAATGTTGGGCTTAATCATAGGAAGAAATGTGGCAAATAAATTGCTTGAAAATTTATCAGTCTTGGGTGGAGATTATGAGAAATGGCCTATTCACAGCAGGAAAAAAAAAAAAAAAGAAATTTAGGAGCAGCCTTAAAGCTCAACTCTTAAATTACAGCCTCCTCTGAAGATGAAACAATCCCTGATAAAATAAGAAAGTGTGTTGTGAGCTGTCAGTACAGTCCCTGGCACTTAGTAGGTATTCAGAAAAGGTACCAATGTACATATCTAACAAAGGAATATAGTTTTCATCAATTCTTACCATAATCCTGGGAAGGAGAGGAAAAAGTTCATAGCAAAAATTTATTAGGTTATGTGACTTGAAAATTTATTCAAGAAAACAACTATAATCTATAAAAAAGGAAGGAAAAAAATGAAATGGAACTCACTTGATTATTGATCTGCTTCTATATTCTCTCTGTCTCTACTCTTAAAGATAAGGGATTGATTAGTTAACTGGGGAAGCAATCATACTTTTGAATTATCAGTTTGATGCCACTGTAAACTTGGAGTGATCATTTCTTAAAAATAACTGTGCTGAGTTGAAAGTACAGGCTGTATCTGCAGCCCTCAGCCACAGACTTGACTGGTGGTAGCCACAGGCAGAACTGGCCTCCTTGGTTTGCTGACCCTGGCTTAACCCTTTGAAGGCCCAGCTGATTTTTAGGAGATATGCCGAGAGATGGTGCTTTCAGGGCTATTCCTTGCATGGATGCTTTCTGTGGGATCACTCAACTAATTATAACTGTCCTGCCCTAGAGAACATGGCCCTTGGCAGGCTAGAGGGTGTGACCCTCCAGGGGTTTTATTTTAAGCCTTATTTTAGAGAGGACAAGTCAATCCACAGACGTCTTCCTCAATATTTATTCAGTTGGCAGGAGTTTCAGTGTCATAGGATCTCGGGCTTCACTAGAGAGTTACCGAGTCTTTGTGGTCTCCTTCAACGAGAAGAAAGCAAGCTGTGCTTGCAGGGTAAGAATAAGCAAAGTAGATGTTACCCTCACCCCAGTGCTCCTCTCACTTCATCATGGGCAAGGATATTTTGAGTGGGCTAATTGTTCAAACCCAGGATCAGGAAATCTGTTTGTAGCATCTGTTTTGGTCTAAGTTATTTGTGGGGGAAAAACACCAATGGATGATATGACGAAAGAGGATGAAGAGATGGAGGAAGTGGAAGTGGAGGTGGGAAGGGGAAAGAGACCCCTGTATGATGACCACTCTAATCAGGATCATCTCTAGATGCTTTGAGCTATCCTCTGAGCAGGTACAGAGCTCAAAGCAAAAAGTGCATTGCCATCCTCTCCCCCTCCGCCCCCAGATCTCTGCCATTTTACACAAGGAAAAGGATGCTGAATGTCAGGCAAGTCCTTATAAGAGTCAGACCATCAAAGGGTGGAATATGCATGTGTGTAAGAATGGAAGAGACTTTCTTGGTGGTGGTGAGGAAAGGGATTTCTGGATTGCTTGTTTATATGCATACAGGTCTTAGGTCATTTTTGAAACGTTATGGAGAACGACTTTCTTTCTACCATCCCTCTGGGAGCCATTCGAACTGATGATCCTCATTGTTTCAGCCTTAGGAACAATTCTAGCTCTGAGCATTTGCTGAAGACCATTCCTTGGTCCTTGAGTTGTCCAGAAGAATTTCTTCATAAATATAGAGATAGAGTTTATAAGGACCATCATGTGCCTTTGAGCACCTCCTATATTTTTGTATCCAGATGCTGTCCAGAATATGAAAAAAGTTCAGAATCCTTGGCTTCAACTGATTCACTACCTAGTCATTAGCCAAAATTTTCCTATAATATAAATTCAGTCATTTAAGCATATACATTTTGGGGAGCCATTTGTGAAACACAAAAATTGCCTGGTACTGGGCTAGGCAGTAAGGCTTAATAATAAATAAAACGTTTTTCCCTTGACAAAGCTGGTGGAGAGAGTAAATATTAAATTGTGCTGCATGCACTGTGAGACCATAAAAATTAAGAAGACTGAAGGATCAGGATAGATTTTACAAAGTCATGGAGGCCAGAGCAAACTCCTAATAAATCCCCTTTGAGTGGCCCAATCTCAATATACATGTGTGGATTCTTTTGGTAAACCTTTGGAAAGTAGTACAGGTGTTTCAGCTTGAATATGACCCCCTGGATAAGAGTTCAATGGCCAGACAGGAAGGGAAACTTTAGAAGAGGGGCTACATGAATTGACAGATGAGCTATCAACCAGGCATTCCAGAAGATTCCTGCTTATCCTCCTACTTTATAGATGAAGAAACTGGGGCCAGCTAGAGGGAAAGAACTTGAATTCAGGACTGGCAGCCTGGAAAACAGCAACCCCTGTCTAGGTCCTAAGGATTCCTTCTGCCTTTAGAATGGAGCACTGCCCTCTCTGGGCACAGAGGAAAACTGGGGGTTTCCAGGGACGGAAACCTTGATGCAGTACATTCTGAACATTGAAAATGATAGCAGCTTGGCGTATATCAAAGAGTGGGTGAAGATGAAGAAGGGAAAGAGGGAAGCGAAGGAAGGGAAAGGGGGAAGCCATATGTGTATCATGGACCAGACACTCTGCTAAGCTCAATATGTGAACCGTCTCCTTTAATCATCATAGCAGTCCTGTGGGCAAGGTGGATATTGCCCCCCTGCCTTTGCACATGAAGGCACTGGGGCTCAGGATAGTTCTTTGTCTTGCCCAGGCTCACCTAACCAGTGGCGAGATCTAGAACCGGCCTCACAGGTATCAGACTCCTGAGTTTGTGCTCTAATAGGGCTTGCCTGGTGGCTCAGTGAAGAATCTGTCTGCCAGTGCAGCAGACACTTGTTCGATCCCTCTGTAGGGAATATCCCCTAGAGGAGGAAATGGCAACCCATTCCAGTACTCTTGCCTGGAAAATTCCATGGACAGAGAAGCCTGGTGGGCTGCAGTCCATTGGGTGGCAAAGGGTCAGATATGGCAAAATAACAACAACTGCGTTGACTGCAAGAGGAGAGTGCCCAGATGACATTGTATTTTGACCCGTGTGGTGCTGTCCTTCCTGCTAAGTATTTTGAAGGAAGGTGAAAGTGCCAGTTGTCACAATTTCTCACTTGAAACTTCACTTAATCTTCATCTCTCTCTAAGGTTATTATTAGAGAAGGCAATGGCACCCCACTCCAGTACTCTTGCCTGGAAAATCCCATGGACAGAGGAGCCTGGTAGGCTGCAGTCCATGGGGTCGTGAAGAGTCGGACACAACTGAGCGACTTCACTTTCACTTTTCTCTTTCATGCATTGGAGAAGGCAATGGCAACCCACTCCAGTGTTCTTGCCTGAAGAATCCCAGAAATGGGGGAGTTGGTGGACTCCCGTCTATGGGGTTGCACAGAGTCGGACATGACTGAAGCGACTTAGCAGCACCAGCAACAGCAGCAAAGTGATTATTATAAGTCCTGTTTTTGCAGAACAGGAAACTGGGGAGCTCAAGCAAGTAGGTTCAAGTCATCCAGCTTGTCAACGACCGAGCCGATATGCAAAGCAGATCTTTTACTCCAAGTCTGTTATCTCTTTTACAACAGGAATTTCCATGCCATGGAAGAGAAGTCCTTGCAGGTATCTGAGGGCAACTCTAGCATATCTCCCATTTCCAGCTTGAGATGGAGCCCAGAACCTAAGAATCTTACCAGCTTTATTTCTCCACCTACCTCACATTCTTCCCTTGTGTTTTATCTTAGAGTCAGTTTTTAGGATTTGAATATCACCCTTAATTCAAGAACAAGATTCCCAGGCTCCACATGTCCTGCTAAAAACTCAACTTCATAGAGGTGTCTAGGCCATGCAATCTGTCTGCGTATCTTTTCCTTTGTAGAGAAAGATATTAGGAAAAAGATGACTCTAATGGCAAAGGACAGGACAGGCACCTCTGTTATCATATGATAACCATCTGCTTAAGGAGTTAGAGCTACTAATTGGTCTCTCACCTTCAATATAAAAAATGTGCCTCCAACGTGGGGTTATTGTACAGTTCACCCATCAAAATCTACATTAAATGAAACTTCAAGCTGTGGCACAGACCACAACTTCTTTTTTTTTTTCCCCTCTGTCATGGAAATTGAAATGACTGCCAGGAAGACATGGAGAAAGCTTCTACAACAGATGGAGGGATTTCTGAGGCCAGGGAAGTCTGTACTTTATATTTCTTAGGGCTAGTTTGAAGCACTCTCCAAAGAGCCAGACTGAAATGCTTTGGGAGGTCAGTCAGCGAGTTGCTAAATGTAGTCTGACAGCTTTAGGATGTAATGATCAGATGAAATCCTTGTCCTCATGAAACTTACACTTTTCCATGTCTTTACCTGTCTATGTCAAGATGGATTCTGAGATAAAGATTAGGTTTATAAATAGGAAGACAAAATGTTATTCATGTAGAATAATTTACAAAGTCTGTCCCCCTCCAAATAACTATTCTGTCAGCTTGTTATAGTGCATGAAATTTCATCATTAGAAAATCATTGCTGTTCTGAATTTTGAATTTAAAAATAATCCTTTACTAAAATGCACACATTCTTCAACATGTATTTCTTTTTCTTCCCAGTACAGACTTCTAGGTAGCAGTGATGATGCAATTGGAAAGACAATTTAGGGAGTTAATGATAGTAAAAATGAAATGGTTCACAGTTTTGTTGAGGTTGGACCTTCACACAGGATTGATAGGGAGCATGTTCTTTAGCTTCTAAGCCATGTTGTAGGGGCACAGCTTCATGCAGAAAAGCTTATGGGCCAGAGAGTTATTAATCTATATGAATAAGATGCCAGTTTGTTTCTGTAATCTGGAGGGTCCAAGGTCACTCCCTTTCATTCTCCATTGATCCCTGAAAATCTGTAGAATTAAACACAGTCACAACTGCTGTGACCAACTAAGTAATTACCCCGCTAAAAGTATGTTCTTGTTTCTCCAGAGCCACTTGTCTAGTGGAAATCCATTTGCTACTTAGGTCTTCAGTTTTCTATTGTTGGACCAATGAGGGAGGTGAAGATTGCAGAAAAAAAGAGATAAAAATTTCTACCAAGCCATGACTAGAGTAATGAACAACAAAGCTTGCCTGACCTCAGGATTGTTTGCTTCTATTTCTCCAAGTGACTTATAGGCAATGACCTAATGTATGGGCTCTCATCCTGATATATTCCTCGTTGAAATGTCCTTTATCATCTTTTCTAATCATTTAAATCCCCCGGTGCCCTCCATGTGTAGAACAAGATTCATATTCTCTGTAAAGCACTTGCTTCCCATTCTTGTCTACGCAGTCCATACTGCTGACCTCTTATTGCTCTAATCATCTCCTTAGACTGTTACCATTTTATTATTTTGCAGTATTATGTATCAAGTTCACAGGCATTCATTGTATCTCTCTAACCAACTGTAAGCCCCTTAAGGAGAGGGATGGCATCTTGTAGATTTCCTGTGCTTAATGAATTACATGGCACTATAGCACTTTTTGCCCTGGAGGAGGGCATGACAACCCACTCCAGTTTTCTTGCCTGGAGAATTCCATGGACAAGGGGAGCCTGGTGGGCTACAGTTCACAGGGTCGCAAAGAGTCGAACATAGCTGAAGTGACTGAGCATGCATGCACGAATAGCACTTTTTGAATTTAATTGAATCAACCCATTTATCCCCAAGTCAGCTGTGATGCTAAGTTGCCAGCCTTGGGTTGGAATGAACAGTGTCAAAAGGAAAATATTAATGTTGATCAAGTCTTCAGTAGAACAGCTCCACTAGAAACCATAAATTCCCTCTAAAAATCGGATGGAGAATGTGCTTTGAATACATAACCCTGATCAGTGTGAGACACCAAGTGAAAAAAGGTGAAGTGTGATTTAGAGGGAAGAAAGAAAAAATTAAAAAAGATTAGGGAATCTGGAAACTATATTTCGAGACCATAGCCAAGAGAACAGTCAATCATCGTGTCTTTCCAAGGCACGATGTTTTGTAGTAAAGGGTGCTTTCAGAGGAAAAGCACAGACAGAGAAGAGGTTGTTGAGTTGATGATAAATGAGCTCCTGGAAATAACTAAGACAGAAGGACAGATCTGGAACTGGATAAACACAGTTGTAGAAATGAGAAAAATGGATTGGAGACCCGTGCTCTAGAGACTGGAAAATTTAGGGCACACTTAGGATTAAAAATTGTACAGAGCCAGCCAGGGTGTATCTTAAAGACTATCCCAGAGAGTTGTGCAGTTACCCACAGTATGCATGGGCCTTTGGAGGTCTTGACTCCGTTTCTTGTTCAGGAAGGAAGTGGAGAACCTCAAGGGGTGGGATGTGAGGGAAATGAGGCTGTTGAGAGTTTATTTCAGTCAAGGGTTGATTATCAGCTTCCATGACCCATGTTAAGGCTCTAGTTCATCAATCCCAGTGGGGCAGGTTATCCCTTGGCTAAAGACAAGATTGGGCTTTGGAAAAGAAAGGGCAAGTGAAGAACAAATCTTTGCCCCTCCACCCCCCAAGCCATTTCATAAGCATTCAAGAGTTTGGTGTCCCTACAGGGTGTGTCAAATGGATTACTTCTTTTCAGCTGTATTTACCTGTCCTGAAGTTTGCTCGTTTCTAAGGATGAGATTTGTTCTTGCTACTGGAGCGAAAATGGTCTGAACTTGGGAAAGGTATAGGAGCCCATGGTAATGCTTTCATTCTTTCTCTGGGGCTGATTCCTATCCATGTCCTTGGGCAAGACACTCTGCTTTCCCAGCTCTAAAATGGGATAATAACAGCTTTAACAGAAATATCATGGGGATATATCCATTTGCCAGGCCTCTCCCTTTGAAGTCTACAAGGATGTATTATCATTGCTATAACTACCCTAACCCTCTCCCTTTGAAGACACAGGCATAAACCTGGAGACATCTCAAATACATTTAATTGAGTCCATTTTTCACCCAGCAGAATTATAAGAAGGAGGACAAAAACATTTGAGTGGGAAAAGGTGACCATGTGGGTGGAAGAAGCATAAAATGGTAAGGGAAGATCTTTGCAATCCTAAAAATAGTCAGAAGCCAAGTAATAATGATGTTAATCAGGAGCACCACCTGACTGTTATTTTTTTTTTTTTTAATATAAAGACCCTCTGGAGGGTGTTGTAAACATCAGTGAAAAATGTGAGTTGCCTTTGGGGCTGGAAGCTGAATTCAGAGGCACGGTTTACAGGTGGGGAAAAGGAGCCACTATCAGAAGTCAAATGAGGAGTGAAAAGGTGGAGAAATTTGCCTCCTCGGGCAGGTTTGTAGCCCACACATCCTACTTTAATGACAAAACGGTAATTCCAAAGCGAGTTCCAACTTTCAGCTGCAAGCCTTTATTATTCAAGATTCAACCTCAGTGCAAAACCTGTGGGTGATATTTCCCTCTTTCTCTCTCTCTCTTTTTTGCTTTTTCTCTTTCTGGACTGATTCTATTAATTTCCCCCAATGGCACGTGCAGCCCTGCACTGACGCTGCCATTGATGATCTTCTTATTCATCTTGTAGCAGAGAGGCCATTTGGATGAATATATGTTCCCCATTTTCTTTGCATTATAAATTCAGTGTTGTGGGAAAAGGAGCGAAATGTAATGGCAAGGCCTCCACAGAGAAATGTCCCTATTTGAGAAGAGGAGTTTTATAGGGGGGAACAATCGACAGCCTCTCAGTACAGTGGGCACATTTTTCTGTTCAACTGCATCACCACTAATGATAAATGATGAATGTTTGATAGCTGGCTCCGTTGTCTGACAGCTACAGTTTTGGCCAGAGGGCCGTGGCAGGCTTTAGACTTCTGTTCAAAATGAGTTAAACATATTAGGCATTATGAAGGCTTGGAAGCCTCGAGAATGAATGCTGAAATGAGTGATCCGGCTAGGCTCCTGGGTACACAACTTGCAAAGCAGATGTCATTCTAATAATGTGTGATATAGAACATGCCTGGCCTAAACCCTGCTGGATGAAATATGAAGCCCCGTTGGTGATATTTAATACCATTTTATGAGGTGCCATCTTATAAAGACAATGCCCGCCGTATGTGGAATGCTTAAGGTATTTTGCCAAAGGCACAGGGAGGTATCTGGAGTAAGTAGAATTTTTATTATTTTATAAGCCTTTACTTTGTAATATTTCTGTTTCCACATTATTGTGGGGGCTTGCTGCCCTAACCCTTCATCGAGTGAACTTGAGGAGCGGCTTGCTGGTAGATTGACAGATAGCCCTTGATGCTTCTGAAAGAAAAGGTTGGTAGCTCCTACCTAAATGCATGCTTCAGAAAGCCTTCAAGGAGGAAATACAGCTTTGCTACAAGCATTCTTTGAGCAGGGACTTTGAGGCCAGCATACAAAAATATTGCCATTTTTCAAGTGGACAATTTCTAGGGTAATAGAAGATTAGCGTGCACTGCAGCTGCCCAGACTCATTTCCTCCTTCCTCTAGGCATCAGCTTCTGATGCTGGGGACCCACCAAATCTGCTGATTTTGGGGTCCCTTTCAGGCCATTCTAAGGTTGACCAGGCTTGCGAATCTTAACCACAGCATCCATGTGGATCTTGCTGCCCCTGAACTCCTAGAAAATCTAAGCTTACGAACAGCGATGGCCCAGGGTTGAAAGTGATCCTTAGGACCGCGGTGTGTAGTGCAGAGAGAGAAAGGTCATTGTTGAAGATCATGAAGTGATAATAAGAGTAGCAAACTTGAAACGCAGCACACTCTACATTTGTTTTCTAACTGTGTTCACAGTTACAACTCATATACCCCATAAGGCATTCCAGAAGTTGTGCTAAGTACTAAGTCACTTCAGTTGTGACTGACTCTTTGCAACTCTATGGACCGTAGCCCACCAGGCTCCTCTGTCTGTGGGATTCTCCAGGCAAGAATACTGGAGTAGGTTGCCATTTGCTCCTCCAGGGGATCTTCCCAACCCAAGAATTGAACCTGCATTGGCAGGCAGGTTCTTTACAACTAGCGCCACCTTAAGAACCATGTAATTGACCAGACTCAGGATACAAGAAAACCACCACATGTTACATTTCTGAAGCAGCGTCTGTTCCCCTCATCTTGGTGTTCTGCTGCTGCTGCTGCTAAGTTGCTTCAGTCATGTCCAATTCTGTGCAACCCCGTAGACGGCAGCCCACCAGGCTCCCCGTCCCTGGGATTCTCCAGGCAAGAACACTGGAGTGGGTTGCCATTTCTTTCTCCAATGCATGAAAGTGAAAAGTGAAAGTGAAGTCGCTCGGTCATGTCTGGTTCTTCGTGACCCTATGGACTGTAGCCTACCACGCTCCTCCATCCATGGGATTTTCCAGGCAAGAGTACTGGAGTGGGTTGCCATTTCCTTCTCTGCCTGATGTTCTGGTAAGTGCCATTTGTTCAAGGATCTGTTAGGGGAAGGCTCTCATATTCATTATTAATTAATGATGAAAAGAGGTAAAGTTAAAAAATTTTTTTTCTTTCTTTCTTTTTTGGTGGCAGGGCTTGTAGGATGTTATTTCCTCCCAGCAAGGCTTGAGCCCACACTCTCTCCAGTGAAAGTTTAGAGTCTCAACCACTGGCTGCCAGGGAATTTCCTAATTTTTTTTTAAATAAAGGAATGCTTTCATTTTTTAGAGAGCTTGGAGAAATAGAAACTGGACCAATGAAACAACTTCCCAGCACATCTGCAAAGTAACATAACCAAGGTTATGGCTATGTTAACCAATGTAACATAACCAATTCTGAATTACTTCAGAATTCAGGACTAGTTCTTTGGACAGATCTCTGGCTCACAGCCTGTGAGATTCAGCAGTGTCCACTGTCAACTGTAAACGGTCCGGATGATGCCCACAGTCTGCTGTATGTGTGTGGCTAGGAAGACTACTCTTTCACAAGCGATTCCCTTTCTGCCACCATCAGTGACACTGTAACCATACGCTAACACATCGGCTGATGGGTTTGTTTTCCAATTGGTTTATGTATATATTTTCTGTCATTGTGTGATTTAGTTGAATATTTAGTAATTAATAAAATATGACTGCAAAAAGAAGGGAGTTGTTCCTCTGTTATTGAAATGTATGCTTTGGGATCACTTGATGAAAGCAAGACACTGAAAAAAAAAAGTGTGCTGTTGAATTAGGCGTGTGGAAGACATCTGCAAAGGACTGGAGGAAGATCATAAAAATTAAGAGCACTTTACAGTCATATTGCCTTGGAAGTGTTTTAGTTCTTACCCGACAAAAAGAAACAAATTTGAAATTGTAGCTGGTGGGTGCCATGGGTATGGTTTATGCAAGAAAGATGACTTGAACTCCAAACAGCTGATTCAAAGACAAAGCTTTGGTCTAGATGAGAGAATTATCTACTTTTATAAGTTTTAAGCTAAAATCAATATTTTAATCCTATAAAGACGATTTTTTGCAGTTCACACTTTAACAGACTTTTTCCTTTCATCATCCCACTCTAGGTCCTCATTGTAGAGACCCTGATCTGTTTGAGTTCAAACTGTTGAAGAAATGCCAGGCATAATGACTACCTTCTTCAACGAGGTGAATTTTCACTCCTACCTTTAGGTAAATAAAGGAAACTGGAAAAGTTTGGTATGAGAAATGGAAGGACAGTGTTACAGAGTAGGAGCAAGAACATAAGATTTGGAACTTGATGACCCAGCTCTGTTACTTAGTACAAATAACCTTGAGGAGGTACGTCACTTAACCTTTCTGGACCTATTTCCTCATCTATAAAATGAAGATCATAATTTTCTTCCCTATCTACCTCGCATCATTGCTCTGGCTAGCGAAAGATATAATGTGAAACCTTTTTAACATCATCTATGAATCTGAGTTACCCCTGTGGCTGCTGCTAAAGCTACTCTCCCCACTGCCATCCCTACTGCTACAGCTACTACCCAGCACCCAGTTATCAGTACTAGGGGTGAAGGCAACTAGGGAGAGTGGGTACTGGTTCTCAATTCCCCCTGATCTTTTCTGCAAGAACAGCTTTGCTGAAGAGAAGGGCGAGTGTTTGTTTATGGCTCGGAAGGCCATTTTCTAGTTTCCTCCTTGCCACTCACCACACGTGGGACTCTGGAGAAAGCACCTCACCTCTTACTTGTGTGAAACGAGGGGACGCTACTAACTAGCAGTTTTCAAGCAGTTTTTCTTCAGGACCTAGGTATCTGCTTCCATCCCATCATTATTTCATTATTATATGATTTTATATAATATTTCTATGTAAAATTTTGTTTAAAGATGAAAATAAGTTACTATTAAAAGGGACTTACAAATCCACTGGGTTAGAGGTTCCCTAATGTCTCTTTTAGCTACGAGACTTTTCCATTAGTCATTCTGTTAATAATTATGATCCCCATACCCTGAATCTCAGAGGCTGTGGTTACTTAATTTCCAACTCGATCACCAGAGCCAACAAGAACAAACTGTCCAAGCAATTAAGTATTTTGCATATGTGTAAGTGCCAGCTTTCAGCATGTGGTCTGGCCCTTCCTTTGTGGACAATGGCAAGCTCAAAGTCCATATGACAATATTTTCTATGCCAGACCTTGGGTCTGTCCTTTAAATGGGACCTGAGACCCCCTCACACTTCTCAAGAAAAGTCAAGGGGCTTGGCAGATTGATGATTGTCTATCATTTTAAACTAAGGTATTTTGAAGGTCTGTAGGCCCCTCCCCCAAATATAGGCATTAAAGGAAAAGAATGAGTGACTGCTATGAATCCCTTATTTAAGTCTCTTTGTATAAAATCCTGATTGATCGTTCTTTAGCTGTATATATCTTGATAAATCAATTGGGGGAGAAATTGCTGAGGAACAGAGAAGTTGTGATTGGATGTTATCATAAGATCTAGCCTTTGCCCCAGAAAAGGTATTAAAAGGAATCAGATTATTTCTCTCTTTCCAACCCTTTGCTGGAAGGTTCTGAGACTGTTCCTCCAAAGCATTCACTATAGGCTGTGATCAAGGCCGTTCTGTTGCAAGCCCCACTTCCTGATGAGCCCCTGGTTCTCTGAGTACAAAATTTCTATGTCCATTGAAGACTCCCTCACCTAGAGTGGGTCACAATTTCATTACTTGGTGTGGAGAATTAGGGGATACTGAAACTCCTTGACTGGACTCTTTCTCTTGAGTCCCATAATATCCAGCTCATTGTGATCAAAAGAATCTTACTGAGAACTTACTGAGGCCAGAGAAGTGAAGCATCCCTAATTTTCCTAGGTTTCTGAAGCAATTCTTTTTATTGGAGTATAATTTTTTACAAAGTGGTGTTGGTTTCTGCTCTACAACAATGTAAATGAGCCATATGTATACACATATCCCCTCTTTCTTGAGCCTCCCTCCCCTCTCTCCCATCTCACCCCTCTAGGTCATCACTGAGCACTGAACGCAGCTCCCTGTGCCATGTAGTAGCTTCCCACTAGCTACTGAGTGCTGATACCAGCAGGCTCAAGGGTCCCAATTGTGTTCTGTGAATGTTCACCAAGGATATAGGGTAGCTTCCCACTAGCTACTGAGTGCTGATACCAGCAGGCTCAAGGGTCCCAACTGTGTTCTGTGAATGTTCACCAAGGATATAGGGTAGCTTCCCACTAGCTACTGAGTGCTGATACCAGCAGGCTCAAGAGTCCCAATTGTGTTCTGTGAATGTTCACCAAGGATATAGGGTAGCTTCCCACTAGCTACTGAGTGCTGATACCAACAGGCTCAAGGGTCCCAATTGTGTTCTGTGGATGTTCACCAAGGATATAGGGTAGCTTCCCACTAGCTACTGAGTGCTGATACCCACAGGCTCAAGGGTCCCAATTGTATTCTGTGAATGTTCACCAAGGATATAGGAGACTCCTCATTCTGATTTGCATTTGTAGTGAAAAAGGAAGTTTTGCTCTATTGCTGGCCAGTAGAGAGGTCTCATTTTTCCTACAGTAGGGTACAGATTTTTGCCAGAAGGGTCAGATACCTGAACGAGTGAGGTAAACAATATTTTGGTTTTGGACGGTTATGACAGGTACCGTGTACATGGTTATTATTTTCAATGCTTGAGAATTCACTACTTAATTTTTGGAATAATTAATTTATGGAACATAAGTGTATCAGATACATACCATTGCCAGTACTTAGGAGTTACAGATGTCTATCTTTTGTTGTTGTTCAGCCAGTCAGCTGTGTCCTACTCTTTGTGACCCAGTGGACTGCAGCACACCAGGCCTCTCTGTCCCTCACCATTTCCTGAAGTTTGCCCAAGTTCATGTCCATTGCAATGGTGATGCTATCCAGCCATCTCATCCTCTGATGCCTTCTTTTCCTTCTGCCTTCAATCCTTCCCAGCATCAGAGACTTTTCCAATGAGTCTGTTCTTAGCATCTGATGACCAAAATACTGGAGTTTCAGCTTCAGTATCAGTCCTTCCAATGAGTATTTAGGGTTGATTTTCCTTAAGATTAACTGGTTTGATCTCCTTGCTGTCCAAGGGACTCTTAGGAGTTCCTATCTAGAAGTTGCTCAGTCGTGTCCGACTCTTTGCGACCCCATGGACTGTAGCCTACCAGGCTCCTCAGTCCATGGGATTTTCCAGGCAAGAGTACTGGAGTGGGTTGCCATTTCCTTCTCCAGGGGATCTTCCCAACCCAGGGATCAAACCTGGGTCTTCCACATTGTAGGCAGACGCTTTACTGTCTGAGTTACCAGGGAAGGTGGTCTAGGAACATATAAATAAGAACAAAAAGAATTTCTCCTGAGGGTTAACCTCTAAAGTCAACATCCACTGGGTCAAAGCATAGACAAGTAAAACCTCCTCCTTAGACAAATGATGGAATGAATTTCCTCTTCAAAAATACCTGGCTTCAAATCAAGTCACTGAAGTGGCACAGCTGTATAAATAAATGTTTACCAGAGAAGGGACTAATCAAATATAAAGGTAGAAAAAGAGGAGGATCCCAGATGTAGACTATGGCTCATCAAATTGCCATCCAGGGTAGAAGGAGTCTGAGTTTGTTAATGTCATGCTGTGGGCAAAATAGATATGTTAGGTGATGCCATCTACATGCCACCCATATAACTGATTCTTCTTGTTCTGTCTTATGCAAACTTCTCATGAGAGTTCACCTAACCATGAGACTCTAGCCTTGGGAAGAATACTACCTGGGCAGTCACACTCAAGGATTTTGGTCTAAGTGAGAGTAATATTTCTCATTATAAGTGAATAAATGAACACTTAGGTTTTATGATTCTCTTGAGCTTGTCTTGCATGAGTCAACTAGTAAGAGATGGACTGTTCTTGGTGCTGACAAATCAGCTCCCAAATGGTGTCAGAAATTCAGATTAGACCTTAATTAACCATGGATGTAGTTGCCTGTGGGCTTCCAGGTGGCTCGGTGGTAAAGAATCTGCTTGTCAATGCAGGAGCCACAGGGGACATGGGTTCAGTCCCTGGGTTGAGAAGATTCCCTGGAGGAGGAAATGGCAACCCACTCCAGTATTCTTGCCACAAAAATCCCATGGACAGAGGATCTGGAGAGCTGTAATTCATGAGGTTGCAAAGAGTCAGATGTGACTGAGCACACACACAGTTGCCTGTGTCCATCAGAGTAAATACATCAACAAAGTGAATATGGCTCTGGGAGGCCTCATGGCAGACAGCTCTTTGGCCCTCTCATGTAGGCATACCCTTCTGAATATCTGCATTGTGTCACCATTTTCTCTAATTGGACAGGGGTCAAAAGACAAATGAAATATTGAGCGCTTAAGTGTATAGTTTAACATCTTCGGTTTTGATATTTGTCTTGCTTAGACCTTGAACACTGGGTCTAGCCTTGGGTTTGCCTTTTCTTTTTCGTTTTTTTTTTTTAAATTTGAGCGTTTTATTGAGGTTTAATTGTCATATAAACCCGCTAGGCTCTTAGGCAACCATTGACGGGCTTTCATCCCTAGCCCCTTGTCTTTTTTTTGTTTATTTTATTGAAGCATGGTTGATTTACAATGTTATGCTAATTTCTACTGTACCACAAAGTAACTCTGTTTTATATATAAATACATACATACTTTTCATATTCTTTTCTATTATGGTTTTCACAAAATGTTCAATATAGTTTCCCCTTCTATACAGTAGGATCTGTCATTTATTGATTCTATATATAATAGTTTGCATCTGCTAATCTCAAATTCCTAGTCCATCCCTCCCCAAACCCTCTTCCTTTGGCAATCAAAATTCTGTTCTCTATGCCTATGAGTCTGTTTCTGGTTCACAGATAGGTTCATTGGTGTCATTTTAGGTTCCACATATATCACATGGTATTTGTCTTTCTATTTCTTCATTTAGTATAATAATTTCTAGATCCATACATGTTGTTATAAATGGCAACATTCCATTCTTTTTTGTGCCTAGTCTTGTCTTTTTAAATCAACCTCTTGTTTGTACTAGTAACTAAGAACCTCTTATTACCATCTTCAAACCAGTTGCCTACATCAACTTTTCTAGCTCTATTGGAAACTAGTGCCTGCATTTCACTTCTTACTGGAGGAATTTCCTATTAATAAGGACATCCTTGTCTGAGCTGTGTTCTGTAGTGTGCTGCTATAATCATTGTATTTCACCTTCCTGTGGGACTGTCTACCTATGAACCCTGTTGTGTCCTGATACCAACCCACCATCAACTAGTTTCCATCTTTACTGGCTACCAGGCTCTGCAAGGTAAGTAACTTTGTACTGCCATTGCTCCACTATAATGATAATGTCTGGTGTCTACTTGGCTACATGTCTTTCTTGCCTGCTCCTGGAAATGTCCCTGAACAGTTGCTTGAAGCCACTGGTTTAACTAGTTTTTGGCTTCTGGTCATTCTACAACTAATCTGTATCATCATCAGTTCACTACAGTACTCTCAAGAAAGCTTTTAATACTAAAATTAAGCCAAGCTTATTTTGATTATTTCCTGATTCAGAAAGCTCCTTAGAATCACAGAGTATCTTAGTGCACCGTTATGGATACCATTGGCCTGCTGCTGCTGCTAAGTCGCTTCAGTCATGTCCGACTCTGTGTGACCCCATAGACAGCAGCTCCCCTGTCCCTGGGATTCTCCAGGCAAGAACACTGGAAAGGGTTGCCATTTCCTTCTCCAATGCATGAAAGTGAAAAGTGAAAGTGAAGTCGCTCAGTGGTGTCCGACTCTTCGCGATCCCATGGACTGCAGCCTACCAGGCTCCTCCATCCATGGGATTTTCCAGGCAAGAGTACTGGAGTGGGGTGCCATTGCCTTCTCCCATTGGCCTGCAGGTAGGTTAAGTTGTTTTACTGGTTAGTAGCAAATTCTGTGGAGAAGGAATTGGCAACCCATTCCAGTATTCTTGCCTAGAGAATCCCAGGGCTGGGGGAGCCTGGTGGGCTGCCGTCTATGCGGTCTCACAGAGTCGGACACAACTGAAGCGACTTAGCAGCAGCAGCAGCAGCAGCAAATTCTGGGTTATGGAAAAAAGGATAAATTGTGATCGTGACTAGATTCCAGCTGATAAGAAGAGTCAAGGAAAGAAAGTCATTGCAAGAGCCGTAGGACAATTTTCAGCATGTTACCATGGTTTCTATCTAGTGTTTGAATACTGAAATTTTTTTTATGGGAAGAAACTCAAAAGGGCAAAAGGTAATTCCAGCTTCTGGAATTACTCTAAAAAAATACCTGCTTGATTATTCCAGTCCCAGCAACACTCCTGGAACTTTGATGCTTCCCTCTCTGGTGTCAGTGGGTCTGTTTCAGGGTTACTACTTAGTCAGCTCATTAGGATTGGGATGATGGGAGAAGTGCTCTTCTCTGAAGAATCTGAAATTGCATGGCTTGTAGCTAGTTATAAAGGTGGCACTGTGATAAAGAATCTGCCTGCAATGCAGGAAACGAAAGAGAAGAGGGTTCAATCCCTGATCGGGAAGATCCCCTGAAATAGGAAGCGGCAACCTGCTGCAGTATTCTCGCATGGAAAATTCCGTGGAAGATTGAGTGAATGTGCACAGACACACACGTGCACACACAAAAAGGCTCATAAAGTCTTTAGTCTCTCATTTATTTACTAGTACCCTCATTTATTATTCCCATGCTACATCTGAATACCTTGAGCTGTCTCAGAGTTCCTAATGTGCCCCCAAACACAATTAATTTAAATTGATGTATCTCATAAGCTCATGCCATAGAACTAAGAGTATTGTCCGAAACTTCAAAAATGATTAAGAATGCCAATTTTAAATATAGTGACAATAGCTGATATGTATCTAAATAAGGCTTCCAATATACAAAGTTGTTATAAGACCAGTTAGCTTAAAATAAATATATTCTGGTACTTATGTACAGCTTGGCAACTATTGTTAATAATGCTGTATTGCATATTTGGGAGTTGCTAATTTAAAAGCTGTCATTACAAGAAAAAAATGTAACTGTGGTGACAGACGCTAACTAGATTTAGTGTGGTTATAGTTTCGCAATATATACAAATATCGAATCATTATGTTGTACAACTAAAACTAATATAATGTTATTTGCCATTTTTACCTCTTTAATAAAAGAAAATGCCAGTTAGCTTTGCACAGAGTAAATCTCTATAATCTAGTAAATTGTAAAATTTCTAGCCTTAGTTTAGCCTTTTATTCCTTTCTGTGATGGAGTTGATTATGTGTGTGTGTGTTTTACAAGCTTGTGTTTTGAGGAGGTGAATGGAGAATAGACATGGAAATGAAAAAAGTTATTAATATTACGAATCCTCCTCACAGCTGATAATGGTAAATCAGTAGCATGGTCATTACATACAAGCAAATGCATTTTGATCTCTTTACTCTTTCAGGAAATTAAATTAGTTCTCTTCCTTTAGGTTTTTCCCTTGACCAGAATTTTAGGGAAATTGGGTAATAGTGAAAGTTAGGGGAACATTATATGAATATCTCCTTGAATGATGAAATAAGAATAAAAATGATATAATAATCTGCACAACTACACTTAATTATTAATCATTAACTTGTTTCATTCATTCATTCAACACCTGCTTATTGAGCACTGGGCACTATTGGGCAAACACTATGACTGTCTGGGACATTAACATGAACTTGGCAGTCTCTTCTCACATTGTGGTTGATGATGAACCTTATTTTCTGAAACAATGAAATGATTCTCCCAGCATAAAACCTGTCTCATAGGCTCGGTTCAGTTATGTGTTTACTGAAAAAAGTCATTGTTTCCCAAAGTGTGCTCTGTGGAACACCAACCTGGAAGTGCTCTGGTGAAAAATAATGAGGAAGAGATTCCTGGTCAAAATGGTTGGAAAATAGTAGCTATTATTTTTATCTCTTGAGGATTCAGAAAGCACAGTTCTATATTTAAGGCTCTGAGAATTTTATTTAATCCAGCATTTCCAAAACTCATTTAATTGGGATACCTTTTTTTAAGTAAACTTAATAACCCCCAAGGAACACATGTTAGGGAATACTAGGCTAAATGAAAGTGAAAATCAATGTTAAAAAGATCTCTAATAGTTTAAACAAGCCATGGAAACCTTCAGTTCCTCCCCTGACTGCATGACTGAGGCCCCATCCCTCAGGGGCCTCATTATTGTCTTCTTGACTTAGTGCAGAAGAGAAGTGTTGACTCAGTATTAATAGTAATATTGGAATATATACATATATACATACACATATGTACGTACATAGAAAAAACATGCATATACACATATATGAATATAACACATATATATGCACATACATATTCATATATATAGTTTATAAAGCAAAACATCACTAGACAAAAACACACCAGTCTTCAAAAACCACCCTCATTGTAGTTCTTATGGAATCACACTTCAAGCAAATTCTAGATATATTTCTATCCCAAGCCACCTCTACAATTTTTATATTATTAACCACATGAGTAGAATTTAATGAGAACAACTCAAATGAAACTTGCCCTCACACTACCTTTGATTGTCAGTTTCTGTTTCCTGAATGGCATTGATAGGGGCTCTACTTGAAATCCTTCCGAAGTCTTTGAGGATTCCTTCTGTGTTTAAGATGAATGAATCAAGGTTAATTGAAGAAAAATGAGAGAAAATGTGTTTTTATGTTGCTCTGATAAATCTGTGGCCAGGCAGTAATTGCAAAACAATACATAGGTGAGAAATAGGAGCTGACAACACAAAGTTGTGAATGCTGATTGTACGGAATTACATTATTGCACTGGATAACTCAGCCCCCTGTCTATCACATGCTTTCTTGGGAAATACTTGGAAACCAGGTGTATATTTTTGTATCTATTATTTTAGTTATACAGGTAGTTTGTTGAACAGGACTTTTATTTTTGGCTCCCAAAGTTGACTTCATTCCCTGAGCAGTGTGACTTGAGTTTCTTTCATGTACAGCCCTGTTAGAGGCTCCATGAAATTCTTCCTTTTTTTCCTTTCCTTCTGGATATTGTTGCCACTGTCAAATGGGAAATACATAGAAATAGGAGATTAAAAATGTAAATTTTATAAACAGAAATCAAAGGTCCTAAATCCTTAGCAAAGAAAAGCCAACATAAGTAAGAACATTAAAAAACATACATAAATAGTGCTTCCAGGCTGAATATGTTAAATAATTCAACAGTTAAGTCATAAGCGTTCTTAAACTTAAGTATAAAAATGCCCTTGACAATATTTCACAGCCGTGCATTTCTTTAAAATATTTAGCATTCTCATTAAAGAGAATGACTTTAGTTTATATATTAGTTACACTCCTGCTTGTTAATATGAAGGAATTTAGGAGCAAAAAGCATTCTTATGTATATAAGCAAAAGGCAATTTACATACAAAGTTGGACAACTACTCACTTTTTATTTATTTCTGGATCATCAGCATCTACATATAGCTATACAGCATTTAAACAAATTTGTTTCTTAATGCGCAGTATTAATATTCTCTGCCCCAAAGTGCCATTTGCTAATGCCATTGTGAAGACAGGTTCCTTCAAAGCTACACAGAAGTCCCTGCTTTAGAAAGACTTAATGAACCTTACATTTTTTGGAATACTGCACAGTGTAATGCCTATTACATATTCATTGCTAGAATGGAAGATTTCCTTTAACTCTGAGCTTCCTGGTCTAGTTCTCTGTAAAACATTGTCAAAAGTCACCAGAGACTTTCGCGGAAAATTGTGACTCTTGATAGCGGGATGTAATGGGGAAGTTTAGAGCAGAGAAGCCAGGAGCCGATTGCCCCACAGGGAGACGTTCTGACAGACAAATGGATGGATAATACAATTTTTGACATAATGGGATGAAAAAGTTTATGCCAGAAAGAACTGAATTAAAGTTATTACTTTCAAAGAAAGTCTGAAGTTTGAAATCATCAGAATTTCCAATGTGTGCTTCATTTTACTGCTTATATGCAGACAAGATTTTAAAACAAGATGCTGTTAACTGATTTATAGAGTTTACTAACAAGGCAGCCATAAAATTTTAGTTACCTCTTTGGAAATATTCACAACAATAAACACAATATTCCTTTTTCCTCTCTCATATTTTTAATAAAGAAAATCTAACATTGTTCTTTTATATTCCTACTCTCTCATTATAAAATTCAGACAGATATTATTCAGACCCGGAGGGATACACTTCTGGGGCAGAGAAGAATGGGAGATACCATGGTGTGGCTGTTTACCTTTGTTGAAAGATGCATCATAATATGATGAGGGAATTGGGAATCATCAGTAATGACTGGGCAGCAGGCCTCTGCAGGTGTGGTGAGGACTGATTTGAGAGTTACCACCTATCTCTCCTTTATATTTACTCTGTGTGACTCTAGGGTGCCAGCACGAAGAAGTAGCAGCAAATACAGCCACCCCTAACAGTCAGCTCTGAATAATTGGAAAGATAATGCTACCTTCATGCTCCTAACGTTCTCCATTTTATTTCAGATGCTTTAAAAAATCTCATAACCCCATAACTGGCTTTCATTTACTCTATCTTGATCATGTTTAAATTAGATCATACTATCATTTCATATTCAAAAAATTAAGATCATGGCATCTGGTCCCATCACTTCATGGCAAATAGATGACACTGGAAACAGTGAGAAACTTTGTTTTCTTTGGCTTCAAAATCATTGCAGATGGTGACTGCAACCATGAAATTAAAAGACACTTGCTCCTTGGAAGAAAAGCTATGACCAACCTAGACAGCATATTAAAAAGCAGAGACATTTCTTTGCCAACAAAGGTCCATCTAGTCAAAACTATGGTTTTCCCAGTAGTCATGTATAGATGTGAGAGTTGGACCATAAAGAAAGCTGACTGCCAAAGAATTAATTCTTTTGAACTGTGGTGTTGGGGAAGACTCTTCAGAGTCCCTTGGACTTCAAGGAGATCCAACCAGTCAATCCTAAAGGAAATCAGTCCTGGATATTCATTAGAAGGACTGATGCTGAAACTCCAATACTTTGGCCACCTGATGCAAAGAACTGACTCATTGGAAAAGACCGTGGTGCTGGGAAAGATAGAAGGCAGGAGGAGATGGGGACGACAGAGGATGAGATGGTTGGATGGCATCACTGACTCAGTGGACACGAATTTGAGCAAGCTCTGGGAGATGGTGATGGACAGGGAAGCCTGGTGTCCTGCAGTCCGTGGGGTATCAAAGAGTTGGACAGGCCTGAGCAACTGAACTGAATCGATCATTTCACTAAGCACAGTACTTTGTGCCTACCCCTATTTACTTCTTACTTTGTATGGTTTTATTCATTTAGTGTCTGTCTCCTTTAGACAGAGTCACTGTCTAGAGAGTCTCCATAGAGAGTCACACTATGTCCTTTTCTCTTATCAGTGCTTACTACCCTGGGATTAGGGAGATATACTCTCAGCATTGAGCAACAGAGTGTGTCTTTCATTTTGCACCCTGCATGCCTCATTTATCTCATGGGACCCTTGACCCTGGTGCTATCAGAGTGCCTGGCATATAACTAGAGCTCAATATATATTGGCAAATGTCAAAATGCCTTACTAGATGAGTAAAATTTAAAGCATATTATCTATTGGAGTGAAAGTGTTAGTTGCTCAGTCATGTCCAACTCTTTGCAACCCCATGGACTGTAGCCCACCAGACTCTTCTGTCCATGGAATTCTCCAGGCAAGTATATTGGAATGGGTTGCCATTTTCTTCTCCAGGGTAACTTCCCAATCCAGAGACTGAACCCGGGTTTCCTTCATTATAGGCAGATTCTTTACCATCTGAGCCACCAGGAAAACCATTGTTGGAGTAAACCTCTTAATAAAATTGTTCTCTTGCCCTCAACGTTTTAGAAGGTAGACAATCATCACTATATTGCATCTGCCAGAAGTATGTTTCATTTAATTACACAGGAAAAGGGAACACTCCAACTTAGTGAGGAGGTGTATCTTAAACAGTAGAAAGCATTTGCCACTCCTGGACTCAGACAGTAGAGCTCTTATGATCCAAAGTAAGAGTTGCTCTCTAAGTAGTGGCTTAAAAACCATAGTTCTTTAAAATTAAGTATATGGAATTATGAATATCAAAAGCAAACAGGAAAATCAAGGGGGAAAAGAAAAAACAGAAAATAAAAGGATACAGAGGAAAGAGCAAAAATTCATGAATTCATAAACTGGCTGTGTGTATGACAAGATAATCCAGTGGCATGTATGTTAGCAAGAAATATTCTGACAGTTCAGTGACTAGAAAGCACTTGTGTAGACTCACAGTGCTTGCCATTAATAGGGAAGGGGAGAAAAATGTAGATCCTGAGAAAGCAGTACTGTTTAAAATAATATAGGAAATGATAGTATGATGCCATTTGATTTTTTTTTTCTATCCGAAATAACGTTATTCTAACCAAAATAACCCTAGGCTCAAAATGACCATCAGATGAATAGATTCTAATTTTTAAACTTGAGGATCACCTGTCAACTTTGATTCTTAAGCCTTCATTGCAAAGGGCTCTCAGTTCATGACAGTGATATTTAAGAAAAATGTGTTTAATATTTGAATTAGAAATATCTGCTTGGGAATAAGATGGTAGACAGTGATGATGATCAACATACAGTAGTTTTTACAGTGTTTTATTAAATGCATCCTCCAGATTTACTTCATTTGATTCCCATAGGAATCCTATGGCATGTAGGCACTAGAGCAGTCACAATATCAAAAAGGAAACAGGTTCGCAGAAGCCCAGCAACTTAACTGAGGTCAACTGGTGAGTACACAGCCTCAGCCACTCAGTCTTAAAACCAAATGGAAAGAGCATCCCTTTCAGTGCTGTCATTTAAATGTATCTCAGATCACATCACACAGTTGAAACCACTTTTGAGTTATTCTATAAAGAGCTACAGGCCTGCCTTATGATATTTTAATTTCATATGTGTGCCTTAACACATCATATCCATTAAAAATACTTTAGAGGGTTATTTGATGCTTGCTGGGGTGCCTTCCTAGTTTTAAAAGGACACAGCTTGTGTGAATGGAATTCATACCAATATTTGAGATGACTGAAGAACAGACAACCTAATGTGAGGTCTTTTTGTATGGAAAAAATGCCATGTTCTCCTAATTATGACAGGTACAAAAACCACTGTTTTTAGTCAATGCTGCTTGAGTCAGAATCTCACAAAAGAATGGCTGGACAAGCCAGCAGCTACCAAGGAGAGGCATTGGGCATCTACTGGGGCTGGAGGACAGGTTGGCACATTGCTCAGCAGTTACTGGGTATATTTGGATGCCATTTATTGGAAAATGATCCAGTAATAACCTGCCAAAGCCCTTAAACAAAAGTCCTTGTGCCCAGCATCAACTGTTCAGCCTCTAACTGTTCAGTGGACATTCTCTCTGGGATGAGTTTCAGCCATGTCAGCCCCCAAAGTGCAGTAAACAAAACCACAAGGTGTGAGAGAGACACACAAAATCATGCGACTGAAAAGCATCAAAGGGAAGTAACACCATGAACAAGAGATTGCCAAGGGTGGCCGAACAATATAGTAGAGGCTGCCCACAGGGATGCTGTTGCTGTTCACAAACAGTTGACATCTGCCACCTAGACCAGAAATCATCTGGAAACCCCAGAACAAAGTAGCAACAGAATGGTATGCCAAAAAAGTCAGGGGAAGAATCTTGGATTCGAGGGGAGAAAAACAATTAGAAGGCTCATAGTATCTCAACAGTCTCTCTCTCTCTGTAGCTCTCTTTCCCTCACTTTCTGTCCCCTTAGTCAGGTGCACATATACCTGCTTATATAAATTTATGTGTACTCAAGTATTTATGAATAGAAAAGCATACAAGATAGAAAAACAAGTTGCACCTGCCAGTACCAAGCAACTATGTGGTTAACTGCTTTTGGATTTCATGTCTTATGTTTGGGGAAAACTAAATCAGTTCTCATTGGATTTTCAAACAGTCATGTACTACTAATGGGAAGCATCACAACCCATAAAAGTCAGACCCAAAGTGGCTGCTTAATTTATTTGAAGACTTGGTCCAGTGAGTGAACATTATATTGTCCACATGCAGAGATGCATGCCAATTGGTCCCTTGGCAGCTCTTTACCCTGGTGATCCTGAGAAATTTAAATTTTGTCCAGAAGGGGAATTTGGAAACCCCTTGATGTAGTAAATTATTGAAAGTGAAAGTCACTCAGTCATGTCCAACTCTTTGTGACCTCATGGACGATACAGTCCATAGATTTCTCCAGGCCAGAATGCTGGAGTGGATAGCCTTTCCCAATCCAGGAATCAAACCAAGGTCTCCTGCATTGCAGGTAGATTCTTTACCAGCTGAGCTGCAAGGGGAGCCCAAGAATACTGGAATGGGTAGCCTATTCCTTCTCCAGTGGATCTTCCCAACCCAGGAATCGAACTGGGGTCTCCTACATTACAGGTGGATTCTTTACCAACTGAGCTATCAGGGAAGCCCATTACCTGGTTTAGAAATGGCACTGCTTAAGTTGACAAGCAACGTCTGCATGTTGGGTTCCAGAAGTCTTTCAATGGAAGCAAGTCCATCATATGACAGCAAGTTGTTTATGAGAGATGCAGGCTGAGAAACCACACAAGGAGGCACCAGTGACCCAGCTCCATAGAGAAAAGTTGAGTCCAGGTGAAGAGTAGCGTACGTGTAGCTGTACCTAGTGGAAATTCCATGTAAGACCTGCGTTTCACCCTTCTAATGCTTTGGAAGCACAAACCTCCCTTCACTTGGGAACTTCTGCATTCCCAAGTCTTTTTCATTCTTGGTAGGTTTTTATTATTTAATTTGTTGATTATTAAGTGTTTTCTGAGACCTTTACTATGATGTTAGATGACTATGTTTGGCTGAGAAGAGTGCCTAGGATCAAACTGACTTCATGAGAACCATAATGAAGTTCTCATTATGGTGGCCTCAGTGAGGATACTGAGCCTCCCTCAGTCCTTGGGAAAGGGCAGGCTACTCCCTGGGCCTTAGGGCACATGCCCCTTTACTCTCTGTTTTCATCAGTCCTTCTCTATAGCAGGGGTGGGGGCAAAACTTGCTCATGAGATGCCAGCTGGGCTCTGCCAGCCTGACACTGTGAGGCACTCACTCACACTGTCTATGCCTGGGCTTCTCTGGCAGAAAATGGGAAGATAGGAACTGTAGTTTTCTAAGCTCCTGGGTGTTCTCCTGAGTCCTATGCTATCTGAGCCAGTTTTATTTAAAACATTCCTGATACCAAATGTGTGGGCCTTTCCATACCAACAACCAATCCTCCAATTATCCTGCGTTGACTGCATGCCCAACAATTCAGTTCCATTTAGTTTGGACACTGTGGTTAGTACATGCCCACAGGTTCAGGGCTCAGTCCCATAGACTATCCTCGCTTCTGGCCTTCCAATCCCAATCCCAATACTTCTGACCAACTGACTATACAGCCAGTTGAAGTTTCATAATTCCTTAGAATTACTCACAGACTTCACGCGTGCCTGCTAAGTTGCTTCAGTCTCGTCTCTTTGTGACCCTATGGATTGTAGCCCACCAGGCTTCTCTATCCATGGGATTCTCCAGGCAAGAATACTGGAGAGGGTTGCCATACCCTCCTCCAGGGGATCTTCCCAACCAGGGATTTAACTCACATCTCTTACTTCTCTGGCATTGGCGGGCAGGTTCTTTACCACTAGCGCCACCTGAGGAGGCCCAAACCCCAAAAAGAAATGCTTGACTTGCTCTCCTTGCTTTAGTATCAAGGATACAGGAACTGCCAGTGGCTGGGAGATGGGAGTGGGGGTGGGAACAGCGCATGGAGCTTCCCTTCTCATTGGTGTGCAACTCTCCAAGCACCTCACTGTGTTCACCAACCCAGAAGCTCTCTAAATCCTGTCAGTTAGAGGTTTTATATAGGTTCTCTTCTGTGGGCTTCCCTGGTGGCTCAGAGGTTAAAGCGTCTGCCTGGAATGAGGGCGACCCGGGTTCGATCCCTGGGTCAGGAAGATCCCCTGGAGAAGGAATTGGCACCCCACTCCAGTACTCATGCCTGGAGAATCCCATGGAGGGAGGAGCCTGGTAGGCCCCAGTCCATGGGGTCACAAAGAGTCAGACAGGACTGAGCGAATTCACTTTTACTTTCACTTTCTGTGGACATGATTGATGAATTCACTGGCCTTTTGGGATGAACTCAATCTCCAGCCTCTCTCCCTTCCTCTGAGGTCCTGAGGATGGGTCTTTCTCATGACAGCCCCCATCTGAAGCCATCTAGAAGCATCCAGAGTCATCTCATTAGCATATCAATGACACGATCACTCCTGAGATTTCAAGGGTTTTAAGAGCTGTGTGTAAGGAGCTGCCAAAGACAAAAACCAAATATTTACTTGTTGTTCCACCATGTTATCCATTGAAGAAACTCCTCCCACATGACTGCCTTTCTCACGTTCTATTCCATGCCCTGTGTTGTGAGAACGTCCTTGAATTCAGCTACACTTCTGGGTCCTCTTTCTGAGTGTCCTACCTCAGCACTGCATTCCTCCTGTCCCCTTTGTCTCTCGGCAGAAGGACAGTGAGTGACTCCATGCCATGACTCACAGCCCAGTCTTCCCAAAGTCTCCCAGAGTGGCTTCCAGAGGGCTAGTGCATCGCAGCAGGAGACGGGAAAGAGAGCAATGAATAGAGCGAAGTCTTCTGTCATCACCAGAGGCATCATCAGCCTCAAAAAATTGAGAAGGGTGTGACCCTCAGTCTGGCATTACTGAAAAAGTTTCTCAGAAGCCCTTGCTTCTGCCCTCTAAGGGCACAGACAACAGGCAATAGCACAAGTAGCACAGATGGGGAAAATACACACACAGTCAACAGTGGTCACATAAGCATCGAATAATTAACCACACTTACTGAATAGGTAAAAAGGACAGTTGACAAAACACAGGCCGGGTCTCTGGATCAGGGGGTGCTCTGTGACTAAAGGGAAAAAATCACTTAGCCCTTCTGTGATTTTGTGAAATGAGGGCAATGATAACCCTATCTCAGAGCCCAAAGATAAAGAATAAGAGCACACCAGGACAGGTGGCCACGAAGTACTAGATGATATGAAGGACATCTTGGCTCTGGGAGAAGAGTACTGAGCACTTGTGGCAGGTACTGTGTTGGTTCTGAACAGGACAGGTGATTTTGGAGAAGGGCAGATGTGGATACAGAGGTTACTACTGTGATGCAAGACAGGAATCAGTCTTGAGTAGGGGATACCAGAAGTCCTCTGTGACATTAATTCATCACCTATCTCCATCCTTCTTGACCTCTCTGTCTCGTTATTGCACTGAGGCCCCCTCTCCCTGGCAATCTCTCTTCTCTTGATTTCCATGTCATGACAATGTCTTGATTTTCCTAGCTCTCACTTTCAGGCTCAGTAGTATAAGTAGTTTTTTAAAACTCTGGACACATATTCTTTGTAATTATAATATGTAAATGGGTGAATGATGTTATGTGGTGTGCTACATTGTGCTTTATGTAACATTCTTGTGGGTACGTATTTAGGTTGATTCTGTTTTCACTCCTTCAATAGGTGAACAGATCAGAGAATATGCAATGTTTTGTGCAGTGCAGCTGTCTGAAACCTGTATCCCGTATGGCTAGTCACATGTAAGAACTGTTCCATCACCTCCCTAACTTCATTTACATCATTTGTCAGTGCTTCTTGCTCCCACTCTTCTATGTCATCCCTCAAAGTCTGAACCGCCATCTTATTTCTTTTTTACTGTGATTCTCTTCCAAATGGACTCTAGAGGCCTCAAAGGCAACTCAGCTGAGGGCTCTCAAATATTAATAGATACCTGTCCCTGAAATCCCATTCAGCCATCCAGACTACCATCCACCCATCCATCTATCCCCCCATCAATTATGGGGCCCCACAACATACCCTATTTATGTGCTTTTCCAGATATACCAAGGTGAAGACATGTCTTCTGTCCTCAGGATGTAAATTGACTAGTGGAGATGAGGTAGAAGATAGACACACAAACATGTGTAATTAAGCACAATTTATCTAAAGTGGATGGGTGTTCCTGGTTGGGGCTTCTAGCTCGATGTGGAAAGTGGAAGGATATGAGGGACTGTTTCTCCCAGATGACAGCTTTCTCAGGTGACATCCAGCCTGAGTTCTGAAAGATGCGTGAGCATTAATCAGGTGATAAAGGATAACAGAGAATGTTTTGGTCAGAAAATAGCAAGAGAAAGGGAAAGGAATAGAGAGAGAGAGAGAAAGGGTGTATTTGGGGAACTGTGAGCAGGTCAGTAAGCCTGCGTATGCATGTGTATGTTTGTGTGTGTGTGTACACGTGTATATGTGTGAAACGCCAGTAGAACCCTGAAAGGAACTGTAGAATGGAATCTCTTGTTTATCACACTAAAATTTAGATTTTACTCAGAGGTAGTGGAAAACAAAGGATTTTAAGTGGAAGAGTAACATAGCCAGGTTTGCTTTTGAGGAAGACTGTTCTTCCTCAAATGTCCTGCAACCTGGCAGGACAGAGACAAGAAGAGGAGTTATGTATGTGATAAAAGAGGTGATGAGGTCTTAAGTTAGGTGGTAGTAAGGATGTAGAAAAGGGAGGAAATACAAAAGCCATTAAGGAGATAGAATTGAGAGAATAATTGATTGACTATTTGAGAAGACAGGGTTTGATGAAATATGAACAGGAAGCCTTAGTGACTCCCAGGTGGTTGTCTGGTTGGCTAACCTTTCCTGCAGCTTCAGTATAGTTTGGACCAGCTGAGATCATTCAAGGAAAGTTGGTCAACCGTGAGACAAGAGGAAGGTCAAGGGCAGAACCCTGAAGATCACTAGTATTTGCATGGCAGCTCTTCCTCATAAAGGATGCTAAATTTACAAGGGCCCCAAAACAAAAGCTTCCATCATTAATTCAAGGCTCTCCAACAATACCCTCTAGTATTAAATAGTACTATAGCAACTGCTAAAATTCTTGACATTTGTTAAGTGTCAATAATGGTGTAAAGCAGGCTCTATTAATCTTTTATTGATGACAAATAGGGAGGTTAAAGTAACATCTTCAAGTTTATACAGCTGGGAAGAGAAAGAATACAATTCTGGCCCATGTCTGTCTAATTCCCAAATCACACTTCTTCAAGTGTGTCACACTCTGGACACCTTGAGGTGGTCACTACAGTCCACCATGCTGCTGCTCCTTAGTTGCTTCAGTGTGTGCAACTCTGGGTGACCCCACAGACAGCAGCCCACCAGGCTCCCCCATCCCTGGGATTCTCCAGGCAAGAACACTGGAGTGGGTTGCCATTGCCTTCTCCAATGCATGAAAGTGAAAGGTGAAAGTGAAGTGGCTCAGTCGTGTCCGACTCTTCATGATCCTATGGACTGCAGCCCGCCAGGCTCCTCCATCCATGGGATTTCCCAGGCAACAGTACTGGAGTGGGGTGCCATCACCTTCTCCGATCCACCATGCTAGCCCTGTCTATAATGCTCTTTGGATTTATTTCCATCAATTCACACTTGATGGAACTTTCTCCAAGAAACCACACTTCTTCCTCTAAACCATTCTTCCTGACTCACTTTATCCTCTATTTCTCATCTCCTCCATGATTTTTTTTATTGTTTGCAGTTTGTTCTTTCTGGTTTAGATTTTGGAGCAATTCAGCCAGAATATATTGAATGCTAATTGTATGCCCCATGCGACAATAAGCACTTTCTAATATGTCACACAGTGACCTAGATCTTGGTCATGTGCTTACTACTCTTTGATGAAGTAAAAATCCTCAAGCATGTGACTTCCACCTCCTTTTCAGGTTCTATGTTAGTAACATAGAGCTGATTATGTATTGTTTCTTGCAAAGTACTCTATAGGGATGAATACAATCAAGCATTTATTAAGCACTTCATGTTTATCACTATGCTAAAGAGAGTAAAGTACAAGTAACACAGGAATAAATATATCTATATCTTTGTTTGTTGCCATTGTTCAGTCATTAAGTCATCATGTCCTATTCTTTGTAACCCCACGAACTACAGCATGCCAGGCTCTGCCCTGTCCTCAACTATCTCCCAGAATTTGCTCAAATTCATATCCATTGAGTCAGTGATGGTATCTAACCATCTCATCCTCTACTGCCCCCTTCTCCTTTTGCCTTCAACCTTTCTCAGCATCAAGGTCTTTCCAGTGAGTTGGCTCTCTGCATCAGGTGGCCAAAGTATTGGAGCTTCAGCTTCAGCATCAATCCTTCAAATGAGTATTCAGGATTGATTTCCTTTAGGATGGACTGGTTGGATCTCCTTGCAGTCCAAGGGACTCTGAAGAGTCTTCTCCAACACCACATCTCAAAAGCATCAATTCTTCAGTGCTCAGCTTTCTTTATGGTCCAACTCATATCGATACGTGACTACTGGAAAAATCCATAGCTTTGACTATAAAGACCTTTGTTAGCAAAGTGATATCTCTGCTATTTACACTGTCTAGGTTTGTCATTGTTTTTCTTTCAAGGAGCAAGTATCTTTTAATTTCATGGTTGCAGTCATAGTCTGAAGTGATTTTGGAGCCCAAGAAAGTAAAAAACATTAATCTCTTCACCTATAATTAAATCTATATCCATCTACTCATTTGGCTATCTTTTACTGAGAACATTCTGCCCGCCTCACACACCACACAAAAGTTCAAATATATCCAAAATGGCTACTTTTATCTCTAATTCATAGGTGAGGAAATAGACTCACAGAAATCCTGTGTCTTGCCCATGGAAGCACAGCTTCTGGTGACAACATTGGAATTAGAACTGTGGTCTATCAGGTCTCCAAGTCTGGGAGAGAGAAAGGAAGGAAGGAGAGAGGGAAGGAAAGAGGGAGATGAGAAAAGGGCATATAAATTTTAAAATTAAAAAAATACATATAATAAGGTAATCAATTTAGGAAACAGACATTTGGACTTGCATGGGTGTTGAGAAGGGTGTCAGGCAAACACAGACTAAATGTGGCCACAGAAACTCACATTTTCTTTCATTGCCTAAAGAGAGGGAAAGCTTCTTACAAATGTGACTTGTTCTAGAGCACATCACAGCCCTTTAAAAAAATCTCAGTAAGAGAAATATCCTGGAAGATAAAATCCATGTAACCAATGGGTAGCCAACCTTTCTCAGAGGTACTACAATTGAGGCTTCGTTGACGTGGAACACAGAGCGGAACATCTGATAATAGCAGATGAGCTGGGAAACCTCACAGTCACTTGGCTCTACTGTACAAATATATAAAGGTATCAAAGTTAACAACTTATATAATAATACAGAATAAGATAATGCCAGATGTGGGAGCTGATTTACTCTCATGTCCTGCTTTGGGTGGCACTAAGATCTCTGCTACCCTGTTCTATTAACGTGGTTGTTCGCTTAACAGAACTAAATGCTCAGTGCTTTCTTTCCCTGACATTCAATGTCTCAGTGAAACAAGTGGCACCCAATTTCCTCTCATCTCTGTGTACAGCAAAGCAACATGTGAAGCCATGCTTGGCAAATTTTTTTCTCTAAATGGTCAGATAGTAAATATTTTAGGCTTTGGGGGCTATTTAGTCTCTGATGCAACTGTTCAATTCTGCTGTTTATAGTGTGAAAGCAGCTACAAATAAAAAATAAAGAATGAGTGTGTCTGTGTTCCATAAACTTTATTTACAGGCACAGAGATTTGAATTTAATAATATTTTCATGTGTCAAGAAAAATAGAATTCTTTTGATTTCTTGAACCCACTTAAAGATGCAAAAACTCTTCTTAGCTTTGAACAAGCTATGGGCTGGATTTGGCCCAGGGTCTTGCTGACCCCTGCACTACAACTCAGGAATCTTAGGGTCCTCAGACTCTTTTCTGTACTTAGGACAGCTTTCCAGACAGAAGTGGTTAGCTAACTCCATTAGTGCCTCTGAGCTTCAACTATTAATTGACATTATTTCTTAATTCCCAGCTATATTTTAAGGTATGAACCTAAGGAATTTTAAAGTCATTATGTGGGTGAGGGACTGTTAAAAATAAATCCTTCAGGTTTAGAAGTGGTAGAGAGGGAATAGAAGGTGTTAGCAGATGCAGGGATTTTCAGGCAAGCAGCTCAGAAAGCGTCGAGGTGGGCCGTGAGCGGTGCTAAAGGTCGCGGACAGCACTTTGTGTCTTCTCTTTATGTACCTTATGCCTCTCATAAAATAAAGTTAAAGCAGTTTAATTTAACAGTCTAATTAGTAATGGATTTTTCATTTTATCTTTTTGTCTACCTGACACGAAGTTGAGACCTGGATTTGACTGTGGCTGGGAAAGGATATGTACATATATTAGTAGTTTAAATGAGGGCTTTCTGACAGCAGCATCTAGTTGGAAAGGGATCTGTTTGGCTGCTAGAGAGTTGGTGGGTGGGAGGAGATAGAGCTGTATATCTTCTCCAAAGAGGAGGTCCTGAATTGGGGTGCCTGTTGAGTCTCGCTTCAACATCATGCATTTCCATCATGATTTCATACCTGGTCAACAGACAGGGTAAAATCACGGCTGTATAGGCTGTATCCAGGTGTGGAGGTGCTAAGTTTATGTGTCTCCACTAACATTTGTTCTTCTTTGTAACAGTGTTCCCTGTGGGCTAAGTATGAGTACCTTTTCTTTTTTCTACTCTCTTACATTGGAAATTTGGGGCAGGGGGGAGCTTGCCCAACAGATCTAGAAATCTAACACCTTGGGATTCATTTTCTTAATTGGTTTTACACCTCTGAGCTACAGCATCAGGGCCTGGGGCAAAGATGAAGCCTGGCATAAAGACTTGATCTTGAAACTTGACCAAGAATTGAGAGAGCCATCACCCCAGGGAGCGCAGAGATACTATACAGACGCCCTCATTTTAGAACTGGAAGGATGGGAGACAGGCTAAAGGACCATGGCCGATTCATACTTTTCCTGTACAAGCCAGAGAAGTGACTACTTTTAAATCTGACTTTGTGATTTAATCCCTCTAGAATCATTTAATCCTCTTCCCCAACTCCAAGTGATCAGCTCCCAAACAGCAAAGAATATCCTCATAGATGAAATAGTTATCAGAGAACCTACAGCTTTTCAAGCTGAAAATAAGATTTTTTTTTTCTAGTGGGCAATCCTGTCAAAACACAAAGTAACTCCCTCAATTCATCAAAAAGAAAAAAAAAATCCTTAGAAAGTCTATGTTTCTATTCATGCTGAAACAAATCTGTCCATTTGGGAGGATCTCTAATTTATTTAAAAATAAGGTGCCAACAATTTCCTAAGCTCTATTTTGTAAGGTAGCAGTAACAGACAAATATATTTTTTAGCATTTTAGTAAAGACCAAAAAAAAAAAAAAAAAGTCTCCTTTGGAAAACAAGTTGTTTTCCGATGATGTAGATTCACTTATGTTTTGAAAAATAGTACTTCTAATTCTAGAAAGCAGACCACTCTGTACAGCAGAGTGTGTGCAGAGCTCGTCCCCACTGGCCCTCCTTCCATGTTTTGGAGAAGAAGGCTTCCACTTCCAGCACAGGGGTGTTCGGTTTAAAGGTTCTGTGACAGTTCTGAGTACTGCTTCTGCTCCAGTCTGAAGGCGGGCTTCTTCTTCAGCTCACTGGGGATTGCAACCCTAAGGTCCCAGAGCCAGTCAGCATCTCAGGTTAATTGCAGGAGTTGTCTTTCCCCACCCACAGAGATGAACACAGAGAAGTCGGTTTGGTAGTTGCTCTGCCTTCTGATGCCCTCCAGAACTGCTCCAAGAATCAACTAAGACAGGGGGTTGTTGTTGTTCAGTCGCTCAGTCATGTCCAGCTCTTTGCGACCCCATGGACTGCAGCATGCCAGGCTTCCCTGTCCTTCACCAATCCTGGAGCTTGCCCAGACTCATGTCCGTTGAGTCGGTGATGCCACCCAACCACCTTGTCTTCTGTCGTCCCCTCTCCTCCTGCCTTCAGTCTTTCTCAGCATCAGGGTCTTTCCTAATGTCAGCAATTCAGATCAGGTGGCCAAAGTACTGGAGCTTCAGCATCAGTCCTTCTAATGAATATACATGATTGATTTCCTTTAGAATTGACTGGTTTGATCTCCTTGCCATCCAATGGACTCTCAAGGGTCTTCTCCAACATCACAGTTCAAAAGCATCAATTCTTCAGCACTCAGACTTCTTTATGGTCCAGCTCTCACATCCGTACATGATGAATGGAAAAACCATAGCTTTAACTATATGGACCTTTGTCGACAAAGTAATGTCTCTGCTTTTTAATATGCTGTCTAGGTTGGTCATAGCTTTTCTTCCAAGGAGCAAGTGTCTTTTAATTTCATGGCTACACTAACCATCTGCAGTGATTACTGAGACCAAGAAAATAAAGTCTGTCACCATTTCCATTGTTTCCCATCTATTTGCCATGAAGTGATGGGACCAGATACCATGATCTTCATTTTTGGATTGTTGAATTTTAAGCCAGCTTTTCCACTCTCCTCCTTCACTTTCATCAGAAGTTCTTTAGCCCCTCTTTGCTTTTTGCCATAAGGGCGGTGTCATCTGCATATCTGAGGTTATTGATACTTGTCCTGGCAATCTTGATTCTAGCTTCTGCTTCATTCACACCAGGACTTCACATGATATACTCTGCATATAATTTAAATAAGCAAAATGACAATATACAGCCTTGGTGTACTCCTTTTCATATTTGGAACCAGTCCATTGTTTCATGGCCAGCTCTGTTGCTTCTTGACCTGCATACAGGTTTCTCAGGAGGCAGGAAAGATGGTCTGGTATTCCCATCTCTTGAAGATTTTCCAGTTTGTTATGATCCACACAGGCAAAGGCTTTGGCGTAGTCAATAAAGAAGAAGTAGATTTTTTAAAAAAATTCTCTCTTTCTTTTTTTCCCCTATGATCCAACAGATGTTGGTAATTTGATCTCTAGTTCCACTGCATTTTCTAAATCCAGCTTTAACATCCAGAAGTTCACGGTTCACATACTATTGAAGCCTAGCTTGGAGAATTTTGAGCATTATTTTGCTAGTGAGTGAGATGAGTGCAATTGTTTGGTAGTTTGAGCATTCTTTGGCATTGCCTTTCTTTGGGACTGGAATGAAAACTGACTTTTTCCAGTCCTGTGGCCACTGCTGAGTTTTCCAGATTTGCTGTCATTGAGTGCCGCACTTTCACAACATCATCTTTTAGGATATGAATTAGCTCAGCTGGAATTCTATCACCTCCACTAGCTTTGTTTGTAGTGATGCTTCCTAAGGCCCACTTGACTTTGCGCTCCAGGATGTCTGGCTCTAGGTAAGTGATCACACCATCGTGGTTATCTGGGTCTTGAAGATCTTTTTTGTATAGTTCTTCTGTGTATTCTTGCCACCTCTTCTTAATATCTTCTGCTTCTGTTAAATCCATACCATTTCTGTCCTTTATTAAAGTGCCCATCTTTGCATGAAATGTTCCCTTGTTATCTCTTGGAAAGACCTCTAGTCTTTTCTGTTCAATTGTTCTCCTCTATTTCTTGCATTGTTCACTTGGGAAGGCTTTTTTTTTTTTTTTTTTTAATCTCTTCTTGCTATTCTTTGGAACTCCGCATTCAAATGGGTATATCTTTCCTTTTCTCCTTTGCCTTTCACTTCTCTTCTTTTCTCAGCCATTTGTAAGGCCTCCTCAGACGACCATTTTGCCTTTTTTGTATTTCTTTTTCTTGGGGATGGTTTTGATCACTGCCTCTTGTACAATGTTATGAACTTCTGTCCATAGTTCTTCAGGCACTCTGTCTATCAGATCTAATCCCTTGAATCTATTTGCCACTTCCACTGTATAATGGTAAGGGATTTGATTTAGGTCATACCTGAAAGGCCTAGTGGTTTTCCCTGCTTCCTTAAAGTCTGAATTTTGTAGTAAGGAGTTCATGATCTGAGCCACAGTCAGCTCCTGGTCTTGTTTTTGCTGACTCTATAGAGCTTTTCCATCTTCAGCTGCAAAGAATATAATCAATCTGATTTCGATATTGACCATCTGGTGATGTCTATGTGTCAAGCTGTCTTTTGTGTTGTTGGAAGAGGGTGTTTGCTAAGACAAGGGGATACTTACCCAAATCTGGGTGAAAGAATTATTTACAAAACTGGGTACTGGCTTCTCACAAATGATTCTCTTCTTGAGGATGCAAGACCTGGGAAGTGAGAGGACAAGCAGAGAAAGAAAGTGGTCCTGTATGTGAGGGGAGTGGGTGGAGTGCAAGGCAGGGGACTGCTGTGTTCTTCCAGGTGAAATTAATTGGATACTGTAACTGGCAGAAACTGAGGCTTCAGATGGCTGCACCTACTCTGGCTGAATCTTTTAATTGTTTGGACAGAGGCTTGACTGTGGTTTTTTGTACCAGGCATCCTCCTGTCAGTAAGTTGGGATTACAGTGGTCTTCCCTTTGCTTCTGGGTGGGCTCATGTTGTTCAGAAGCTGCAAGGCTTAGGGACTCATTTCCAGAGGAGGATGTCTTCAGAGAGAAACAAAAGGGGAGAGGGAGATTGAGACATTGAAGAGGTTGCATCCTTGCAGGCTCTTTGGGTTGTGTGGAATGGGCTGTGTTGAAGCCAAAAGGGAAACAAAGGATGGCCCAGAGTAAGCAGGTTCACTCAGAGACGAACCCTTGCTTCTTTGGAGAAGGTAAAGAAAGGGCACAGAATGGGGTGTAAGGGACCACTGGCACCTGTTATTGGTCATTAATAAACGACCATGTACTGCTAATCTGTGAGCATAAAAAGGCCATCTGCTAATGCTCAAAGGTCATTAAGATGCCAGCCGTATTTACTCTGTTCTCATTGGTTGGGCCAGCCATCTCTAAGAAAAAGGGAGTTTAAATGGGTATTGTGGTGGGGCCTGCTAATGCTGCTCTAGTTACGGGCCTGTCTGTGTTTTCATTATAAATCTCTGCTCTTGGTGATTTAAAATACAGCCACAAGAATAACAGGTTGATTGCATATGCACGTCTGTGCACACATATGTACATGTTCTTTTTCTCTGCACAGAGAGGAGAAAACGAGGTGTACCATCTTGACTTTATCCATGTTTAAAGATATTCAGTGGAAAAGAAAGGTCATTTCTTCATTTGGGATCCTTTTTTTCTTAACCTGACCAGTGGATCTATTTTAGAGATTATAGTCTGCCTGCACTCCCTATAATAAAATTAAACATCTTCCCAAAGAATAACCATTATCCCAATTTGACAGAAATTTTTGGCTCTTCCATGCTGTTGAGAGTATTGGATTACATGCGGATTGACCAAAAATGGGATTACAGTGTTGGGAATGCTCCCCATTGAGGGAACCTACTGAATCAAAGCTCACTTGCTTCCCTTTCCGCATGCTTTTCTTGTCTTCCCAAAAGTTATCAGATGGGTTACCCAATTTATTTTGTTTCTCTGACCTTTTCAAAAGGATTTGTGTAAGTAGTTCTCTCTGAGGAAAAGAATGGAAATGATTTCCTTTTTCTTTTTTTCAAGATACTAGTGAATTCACAGGAACTTGTCAGGGTGATAGGAACATGTTGAATGTTCAAAGGTATTGATAATATTAAGGCAGCTAGCCAGAGCTAGGTGATCTCATTTTTATATATGTATACATTGCAAGTGTGATAGGTATCTCTCTAGAACTCTGAGAAACTGTTTTTCTCTCACTCCTTCCTTCTGTTCTTTCTCTTTCTTTTCTTCTTCCTTATATATTTTCTTGTCTCCTTTTCTAGGAGTCTCCTGGAAAAGAAAAGATAAAAACAAAGCTCTGTGTGTAAACTAATCGACCAAAGGACTACAGGGCAAATTATGTAATTCTGAAATCCCATTTGCTTGTGACTGGTGGTAAAGGTGGCTCTTATCACTGGGTAGGAGAAGGCAATGGCAACTCCCTCTAGCACTCTTGCCTGGAAAGTCCCATGGACGGAGGAGCCTGGTAGGCTGCAGTCCATGGGGTTGAGAAGAGTTGGACATGACTAAGTGACTTCACTTTCACTTTTCACTTTTATGCATTGGAGAAGGAAATGGCAACCCACTCCAGTGTTCTTGCCTGGAGAATCCCAGGGACGAGGAGCCTGGTGGGCTGCCACCTGTGGGGTCGCACAGAGTCGGACACGACTGAAGTGACTTAGCAGCAGCAGCAGCAGCACTGAGTAGCCTGACAGACCATATGATTTACTACCTGGCCATAGCAGGTAGGAAAGACAGAGTCCACTTGTAAAAATAGGAATTTTAGCAATAATCTGTGTGTGTGTGTGTGTGTGCACATGTGCATATATTTGGGGTGAAATAAGCAAGGATGGTCAGACTTTCAAGGTTATATCAACGTAGACCTGTTTGCTTAAGTATGATTTTCAAAACTCCCAGCAGTTTTATGTCTTCTGAGATTCTTTAGTGACGGAGACCAAGATTGGTGTTCTGATTTTTCCTCCTTCATTTGTGATAAACCACCATTTCTCATCATATCCTTGCCTTTCATCTCTGCCAATTAACTAAGTACCCAGAGCCTTGTTGTGAAAAGTTCTGAGTAGTTAGTAAGCTCTTTTTCTTCTGAGCCAAGTCAAGGTGTCCTCTGGAGGCCTCTGAATGAGGGGTCTGTCCACTGCCCCACCCCTGTCTGCCTGTTAGTACAGGCCTGGGCTTAATCTTTCGCATTCAGCGAGTTGCAAGGGGGGGAGGTGGTGGGAGTTATAGAGTAGGGGGTGGGGTGGTGACCACAGGTGGCTAAAGAAAGAGAGTCTTGTTCTCATGATGCTAAATGGCTGGTTAGCACTGCTTTTACTGTGAAATTCAGCTTCTGTCACTTCATGGCTAATTGCTTTATTATTCTCAGATCCAGATTGGACCTGATTTAGTTCTATCAGGAGCCATGACTCTCCCTGGCATTTGGCCAGGATCCTTTCGATCCTTTGATCTGAGGTTTTATAATCACATTACCGTTCAGACTGAGGCAGGAGGCACTGCAGCTTTGCTGCTGCTTTCTGCTTACAAGGGCACAGGTTTGCTCTGTAGGCAGATGGAGTGTGTCTCCGACCTGGGCAGGGTTTGAGGAATGGCGTCTTCTCTGGAGCTCAGTTTCTCCTGCTTGATCTTAGGTATCAGGAGCTTAATTTGCTTTCCTCCCTCCAGTCAGCCCCAAATGCACTTGCCCCTTCTTCTGGGGGGATTATTTTCGGCCATCTCAACATTGAACTGTAGGTCAGGTTTTGCTCTTCTCTCTTGCCAAAGTTTTTTCTGCCCCAGCTGGCTGGCCTTAACGTGAAACAAGCCAACAGGTAGTTAAATTGACCTCTCGTAATTGTCAGCAGAGGTTGACTGGCCCCGGTTGACTGTTCTGGGATCCAGATGCCAGGGCTGAACACATCCAGAGGCATACAGGCTGTGTCGTTAGTGTGCCTGGTGAGGGCGAGGGGCCGGGGAAGCTCCGGCCTGCGATTTTTAATAGGCTGGGCTGTAAAATGTCGGCCAGGCCCAAGTCCCAGATGCACCAAAGAGCTGTTTTAGGCCCTTATTCCAATGCCCACTTGTAACTATTTTTAACCTTATTAAAAAGGAGCGAACTGCTTCAGCCTCACGAGTGCATGCTAGAGTCTTGCAGTAAATTTCTTTGCTTTATAACTCCACCTTTGATTCAGAAGGCCAGCGGGCATGAGAACTTGGATAAACATAAATCTCCTCCAGATCTCCTCCAGGGATCCAGATGCCATTAGGGGCATGCTGGAGATGGTCCCTGGGTCTCCAGCTGGAGCAGAGGGGACAGAGACACTCCCCTCCTTGGAGTTTCAGGCAGCTCAATCTTCAATTCAATCTTGCAGAGACAGAATTTGTGGCATTTGTGTAATAGAAACACAGCCAAAAGTCAGAAGCATACACCCAGGCAGGTAAAGTTTGATAACTTGAGCCCCATGTGACCAGTTTTCCAGCACAAGGTCAGCAGACCTGGGGAAGCCAACTGCGGGAGTGGGAGGCAGAAGCCAGGCTGGCGTTATATGACTGAGGGATTTCTGTGTCTTCCCCCCGCCCCCTCAGCCCCTTCTCACATGGCAGCTCCTTTTCTATCAGTGGCATGACCTAAAAATCTCATTTAGAATTTCTTCTAAGCTTTCTAGTTTGGAAAGTCTTTGCTAACTTTTGAAAGGACTTTTGGGGGCTTGGCATAATTTTGTTCTGAAATACCTGCATGGGTCTCTCTTTTGTCATGATTCAAAATAAAGAGATTCTTGCCTGCCGTAATGCTTTGGGTTCAGGTACCCACTAGATGAAGAAGCCCAAACTGGACTAAGTTTCAGATCGTCAGCAAGGGGGCCTGAGATGAGCTGACGTGATAGCAGAAGTTTTTGGCTTGGAACCTTAACAGTCATTGCAAAGTGTCTGTCCCATGCACTGCCAGAATGGAAGGAACTTTGCAGAGGACCAATAACACACTGTCCTCTGGTAGCTTATCCTCTTATTAGTGACGTCACATTCAGTTATGGAGTTGTGTGGGACAGTGTGCTAGACAGTTAACACCTGTGGAAATCAGAGAAGAAAATATTTGTGGAACCAAGATAGGTCAAGAAAGACTGATGAGAACAGGGATGCCTCAGTTCTCAGCTACTGTTAAGTGTAGACTGCAATGAGCATCTGGTACTTATGACTTTAAGGATTATTTCTCTCTATTCACTTCTGGCAACTACATTCTTTTTACTGTGGGGAAAATAAATTACACATAATTGGTTCACCGTGGCTGCTCCACCCACCACAGGACTAGGCATGTGACTGCGGCCTTGTCAATCTCACCCCGGAGGCTGTATTAATTGGTTCAAGGATGGACACCTGACTCAATCTGACCAATCATAATGCTGAGACGTTCTTTACAAATATGTAGAGAAGGCTTGTTCTTTCCTCTGGATTTGCTAGGCTGAAAATGTATTAGTGAGGTGTTGTTAGCAGTTCTGACATGGGTGTGAAGAGAGTCAGTTTAAGCTCAACAGAGATAAGCAGAGCCTTGATGGAAAGATAAACAGACACTTTTTGGTAACATCATTTGGGCTTTCATATCTAGCTATGTCTGAAGTCAGTTATATGGGATGATCATTTCTTATATCCCTGCTAACTTGAGTCAGGGTCTTTAGCTTATTACTGGGATGGCTGGGATTTGATGATAGAAATGTCTCAAGGAAGCAGAATATTGGTTTCTATGTTAGTACTGATGGCTCATAAACAGGATAAATTTACCCAAAACAAAACAGTATCAACAGAATCTGTCACTCTGGCCAGCTCTTCTCTCTTGAAGACCAGCTACATGAGAATGTATAGAATCAAAGCAAGATGAAATGTTTATTAGTACTGAACCCTGTGCTTCCATTTTTAGAAATGTATTTATCAGGTTGAGTCCCTCCTCAGACCTTCCCCTGCTTCCCCCAGAACCCTCATTATTGCCATATATTCTGCCTAGAACACACTTTGAAATATGATACATGGACCAGAACATTCAATTCAATAAATATGAACTCTGTGAGTCAGGCACTGTGCAAGGTCTGGGGGATATATTGATAGACAAGACAGACATGGTCTCTGTCCTCACAGAACATATGGACTCAGTAAAATAGCATAAGCTGGTATTATTTAATGAGAGAATTTTTTTCTGTGGATTTACATTTGTTAAGCATTCAGTGTCCAAGATCTCTCTCAAGGCTTTGTTTATCCATTCGGCCTCAGGACAGACCTGTCTTAAATATTGACGATCCCTTATTTCTTCTTAGGGTTTGTCCGCTAGGATAGCTGTGCTTGGTGTCATAAGCCATTGGCCTTGATTAATTTAAGTGTTAAACTCCTAAAGGTTGGACCATTTCTTTTACCTGGCTTTGCACAATGCTGACTGGAGGGTTATGCCCCAATTAAAAGAAAAAAGAAAGATTAAAAAGAAAGGAAGAAAAATAAAGAAACACTGTGCCAATTCCAGCTGGATTAGATATAATGTCCTGTGTTCCCCTTACAATATTCTCCCCATGTTCTGTCTTGACCTAGAAAGTCAAAATTGTACCATTGGTGTGTGTACATCTATACTTTTAAGTAATGCTACACCCATGGTAGCAGAATAGGCTAGGCCAGGGTCCATAGTCCATGCTGGTCTGCCTCTCCTCTCATTTGTAAGAGTTGTAGAGTCAGACTATGAGCCAAACTCTGGCTCTATCAGTTAGTAGCTGTATTCTGATAGAGCTCTATCAAGTAGTAGTCCTAGGTTGAGTTGCTTAATCACTCTGAACTTCAGATTCCTCAGTAAGAATTAAATGAAATAATTCATGAAAAATGTGTATCAAAATGCTGGCGTATAAAAAAATCTATAAAGGTTGGTAAAAAGAGTATGTGGATGTATGATGAAAAACAGAATATTTGTCATCTCTAAGTACATTCGAAAAACTAAGATCATGGCATCCAGTCTCATGACTTCATGGCAAGTAGATGGTGAAACAATGGAAACAGTGACAAGCTTTATTTTCTTGGGCTCCTAAATCACTGCAGATGATGACTGCAGCCATGAAATTAAAAGACGCTTTCTCCTTGGAAGAAAAGCTATGACCAGCCTAGACAGCATATTAAAAAGCAGAGACATTACTTTGCCACCAAAGGTCCATCTAGTCAAAGCTATGGTTTTTCCTGTAGTCATATATGGATGTGAGAGTTGGACTATAAAGAAAGTTGAGCACTGAAGAATTGATGCTTTTGAATTGTGGTGCTGGAGAGGACTCATGAGAGCCCTTGGACCTCAAAGAAATCAAACCAGTCAACCCTAAAGGAAATCAGTCCTGTATATTCTTTGGAAGGACTGATGCTGAAGCTGAAGCTCCAATACTTTGGCCACCTAATGTGAAGAACTGACTCATTGGAAAAGACCCTGATGCTGGGAAAGATTGAAGGCAGGAGGATAAGGGGACAAGAGAGAATGAGATGGTTGGGTGGCATCACCGACTCAGTGGACATGAGTTTGAGCAAGCTTTGGGAGTTGGTGAAGGATAGGGAAGCCTAGCGTGCTGCAGTCCATCAGGTTGCAAAGAGTCGGACACGACTGAGAGACTGAACTAAAGTACCTCCCCAAGATACATGTAAGTTAAAAAGGGAAAAATAGAAATTTTCCATTGGAAAATCCTGATAAATAGCACCTTTATTATGTGATCAAAGTTATCAACATAATAAATAATGATGTTTGTTATATATGAGTGGGTCAAATCTAAATCATGTGCCTCCTGATATGATTCACTGAGAAGGACAAAGCAGCATTTGTGATACTCTTGCTTGAGTTTTATCTCGAGGAAGCAAGATTTGGGGGCAAACCAAAATTGGGGGACACTTTAGAAAATAACTGCCCTGTACTCCAAAAATATCAAAGTCATAAATGTTAAAAGACAAATTGATGAACTGTCTAAATACAATATCAAATCCAGGATTAGATGCTGGACCAGATAAAAAGATCTAAATATGATTATAGGTAAAATTTGAATATAGTCTTCAAATATAATTGTAACATTGTTTCAATGTTAATTTCATGTCTTATATAATTGTATAATGGTTATGTAAGATGTTAAGAGCTGAGGAATCTGGATGAAAGGTGTATGAACTCTTTGTGCTGATTTTATACCATTTTCAAGCCTGAAATTATTTCAAAATTATGCAGGTAGTAAGCATTCAATAAGCCATGTTGAGACTGAGGAAATCATCCTGAATCTGGGCCAGCAATTTAGACAAGGTTCACAGTTTTGAGGGCTTCCCTGGTGACTCAGAAGGTTAAGAATCTGCTGCAATGCAGGAGACTTGGGTCCAATCCCTGGGTCAGGAATATCCCCTGGAAGAAAGCATAGCAACCCACTCAAATATTCTTCCCTGGAGAATCCCATGGACAGAGGAGCCCGGCGGCCTACAGTCCATACGGCCACAATTGAATGCTGTGTTTGTGAGTTCCTCTGCTGAAAGGTCTGGTAGCTCTGTGAGGTTAACATGCATTTTCAAGGATGTTCCTAGGCGGATCTCTGTCTGGTTCTCTCCCTAAAGTATGCCCTTCATCTCTCTAGCTTCTTTGAGGAAGAAGTTACTCTCTGACAGTTTTCAGAAATGGAGATCCTCCTTTTAAGTCAGTGAGATTGTCCAGTTGACAAAGATTTACCCAGAGCTCTCTCTGTAACTCAGCTACTAATTTTGTTCTGGAATCTACAATCACTCTTTCAGTTGCTTGACCTTGCCTCTTGATCATTGGAAATGAGAAATAATTATGAACTTATAACAATTAAAACTAGAACCACCGTATGGTCCAGCAATCCCACTCCTGGGCATGCATCTGGAGAAAACCATAATTTGAAAGGATTCACACACCCCAATGTTCATTGCAGCAACCGCAGCACTATTTGCAATAGCCAGCATGTGGAAGCGACCTAGGTGTCCTTTGACAAGGAATGGATAAAGAAGATGTGATATATATAATGTACTACATATATACAATGAAATACTACTCTGCCATAAAAAGAATGATATAATACCATTTGCAGCAACATACATGGGCCTAGAAATTAACTCACAGGTGGTCACATAATTAACTCACATAAAAGACAAGTGAAACTGGGAAGAGTGGAGTTACCATTGAGGAGCCTGGCCATTCCCTATGTGCTTGTGAAGAGTTGCATCCAAAACGCTGCAGTTTTCTGATTCGTAATTTTGCTCATGTCCGTTGAACATGGACTGCCCTGTAAGTGTGAGTCAGTGGTGATGATCTCACAAGGAATGTTGTGAGGTTAACAAGTACAATTTGTAATGTGCACTGCAAATATGAAGTGCCATAAAAATGCTAATGAATGGTAATGCCTGTCCTCTCGTTAGCGGCTGGTGCAACAGGCCAAAGATAACAATAAAGAGAGAGTCCTTTTGAACACACATGCAGTCCTATTCTTCTGGCCTCATGCCTGCCACCATGGGCGGCTCCTGCTCAGCCCTCATTATTCACCCAACAACTTCCTTTCCTTCTCTGTCTGGGTCTGCAAGCTGCATTCTGAGCAAGAAAGATTCCCTGAATCCTTTTGGTGCCATCAACAACAGCAGCAGCGATGAAAGTTTGGCTTGAAAAATATATTCAAAGAAGGAAAAAATGAAATGGAAATCTATCATTATGGATGTTTGGGAGAGAGAAAGGGGGGGGAAAAAAAAAAAGACCTGGGCTTTGTTTTGCATTTTGGTAAGAAATGATATATAGCTACATGGTAAAAACAGTTTTATTAAAAAGATCCTCTAGCCCCGAATTCCAAATACGAATTGTACCCTCTTATCATCCAGTCACTTTAGAATGAAAGTTAAAAATGCTGATACTGTGGAACTAGCCCTTGGTATTATATCTCATAGCTGATATATTTGTCTAATACTTTGGTTTTTGAAGGCCCATTACTCAGGCCCAGTGCGCAGGGCTGTTCATTTTAATCCTTTCTGCTTAGTGAAAGCAGGGATGCTAGGAAGAGCTTATAGATAAGATTTCATCCTCTTCTTTTGTATGTAGGTAGGTAGTGGGGTATAAACTAGATAGCAAAACAAAGGGAGTTTTCATCACCCTGAGAAAAGGGTTTTGAACTCAGATTTGTGGGCTTTTGTTTAGGGGGCTCCTGCTAAAAATGGGGTTCTGTGTTGATCAGAAGGAATCCTTGTTTTTGCAGAGTGGAAAATTTTAACAGCCCAATAAGGGTTCACACATATATATATAACTGAGAGTTCAGGGACTTTGATCACTTTAGGTTTGCAATACAGCAGATGTAGGATTGTACCATGTTTATTCTGTCCTCTTAAAAGGATCCTCTTTCCTCTGTTTAAGCAATATATCGAGGACCAGTCAGAGGGCTTGGGCCTCCTGTGCTGTCCTGTGCTGTGAAACATGGGACAGTTACAGGGTTTTTACTCAATGGTTCCTTCTGGGCTCCATGAATAGTTCAAAAGGAGGGTGGCTAAGTGATCTACATTAAGCTGTTTAACAGGGCTAATACTGGTTTGGTTTACACAAAGCCGTCCAGCAATTATATTGATGCTTGACAGTGTTATCATCATTATTTATTTTGCTATAAGCTAGATTTATAGCATTTGTAATACTAAGCATAAGAAACATTAATAGCTTTACTAATTATATCACTACTTTACAGATATAAATAGTGATAAAAATGCCAAGCAAAGGGAACTAGTAAAACATTTTTAAGAGAATTTTAAAATCTGTTGCTGATTGACGACTTCTTTGGTGAGCCTTGAGGCTTAAACGGAGAAGAGAGCCTTCTTTGGAGATTTAAGTCTTGCTTTCCTGCCTGTTCATAATGACCAGAAAGTAATTCTGCCTTAACCTGATTGTAATCAACTGAATGTGTTTAAGGTGGGGTCAGCAAAATAAATTTTGTTTTGGATCAGAGCAAAATGAAAGTCCAAGTATGGAAAAGGAGAAAGAGTGAGGGACAGACAGACAGAGATGATCACACATGGTGTGGGGGATTAAAGAGAACAGAATAGCTAACATCATGCATCTCCCTATTCTGGTATCGATCTTGCCCTGTGTTCTCTCTTGTAAATGAGGATATCGAGTAAAGAAAAGGAGTTAAATCCACTGCCTTTGCCACAATTGCTAGTGGAAATCCATGAGCAGTTTAAGTTCTGGACAAATAAAAAGACCAAACTGGGAATGGAGGGCCTTGTGGATAAGACTGGGTAGGCAGCATGTCTGATCTGTGAGCTGAAACAGTGGGCAACAACCTTTGATGTGTTGCAACTTTTAGAATTCCTGAGGGCCTGTCTGTTGATTTACATAGCAGTTCAGCTCCCAAAATGCCTCAGCCCACAAGAGGGGCTGCCTGTTTTTGTAAAGTTACTGGAAGGTGGCCACACCCATTGAAGTATTGTCTATGGTTGCTTTTGTTACCACATGGAGTTGGGTAGTTGCAACAGAGGCCTTATGGCCCACAAAGCTGAAACTATTTACTATCTGACTACTTAAAAAAAAAAAAGATTGTTCTAAGTGTCCATTTTTCTAATTATTTTTCACTGGAATTCCATAGATGTGCCTGTTTCAAAAATTTTCCTTGCCTATCCTAGGGCTGTCTGAGCATCAGAAGACTAAGATGGAGTTGGGGGGTGGGTATGAAAAAGAAGCCCCTTCTGTTTGTGCAAAACAAGAAGTGTGATCCTTCAAGGAAGGGCCTTAGGTTGCATTAGATAATTCTGGTTTTAAATGTCTAATCTTAAAGCTATAACTCAGGGATAAAAGTGTGAGTATTTTTATTTGTGGTTTGTGGAGGGTCTTATTACATTTCTCCATCTTCTTAGAGCTAGCCAAGAGGTTCATAGTAGAGAATAGCTCACCTAAGCCAACTTGAATGAATTCTCTATCACCACCTCCCCGAAGAAAATTCCTAACATGAAAATTCATTTCAGCAGGAGAGGTCTCTAGTTTTGAAATGTTTTGACCTGATTTAGAGGCTAGATATAAATAAAAAGGAGGGAGCTGTGTAGTCACTAAACTTATGATAAAATATTGGAGAGCTCACACATACTGGATGCAATCTAATAATATTTGCAAAGTAGACATTGTATTTCTGTTGCTTTCATTTTCCTCTTAACAGTTGTTGAGTTTTGCATCACACCTGATCTCACGGTTGCCCCTGTAGAATTCTATACTGTGTAAAGCCTAGTTGAAGTTTCACCACTTTCATGACTAGTCCTCAATCAACTCAGCTGAGGATAGTGGAGAACTTTAAGGCTTTGCAATCCTCTAGATACTCCATAATTCACATCCTGGTTTATCCATGGCTTGGGGTGGGCAATGAGCAATTGACTGATCTCATCTAAGTTTTCAGTTCCTCCTTTGTAAATGAATAACAAGTTCAAGTCTCAGAGTTGTTATGAAGATTAAATGCAGTGGTGTCAGAAAAGGGTTTGGTGTTGTAGTTTAAAAAAATTTTTTTTTATTGCTTAATTTATGTATTGGCTGCACTGAATCTTCCTTGTTGCCTGAAGGCTTTTCTCTAGTTGCAGGGAGCGAGGCTACCCTTGGTTGCTTTGTGCTGGCTTCTCATTGCAGAAGCTTGTTGTGGAGCCTGGGTTCTGGGGCACCTGGGCTTCAGTAGTTATAGTGCATAGGCTCAGGTGCCCCATGGCATGTGCAGTCTTCCCAGACCAGGAGGTGAACCTGCATCCCCTGTGTTGCCAAATGGATTCTTAATCATTAGACCGCCAGGGAAGTCCAGGCTTGGTGGTTTACAATGAATGATGAGAATAAGTATCCATTTTTTTTAGGTTCAGAGCTTCAGTTTTAAATGACAATTGCCTGTACCAATTAAGTGACACTTTCTGTATACTGTACTATGTTTTTAGTTTCTCTTTTCATTTACCTATTTCTTCTACCTAATTGAATGCTGAGCTTTTAAAAATAAGCATCCCATTTGTGTATCTGATCAAGTGTTGTACTTAATGTATATTGGGTTGATTCTGGGTCTTTGATATGTTGGGTGAATGTGGCGGGAAGCCTAGCAGAGCCTACGTGTATTTTGCAAGCTCTCTATATGGAGATTGCCCTGGTGATGGTCAGGGCACAGAGAGCCCTTGCCTTGTCGAGGTGTGATGAAATAGTCAGGTGTCTGCATTTGCAAAATGGGAGAGATGTATAAAATGGAGATCATTTTGAAATGTATGGTCCTAGTCATGAGGGACTGAGTCTCTGCTCTTTTCTCTGTCTACAGCCTGGTGACAATACTGCTTTCCCATACAACCCTGAGATTAGGCTATCAGCGAAGATAGATTACTTAACAAATTAATTATTCCTTCAGCAGGGAAGATAGTACTAAAATTAATTTTTAAAAGCTATTATCTTTAGATTCCCATTCTCATCTATGAATATATCAATATTTCAGTAAACATCTTTTGAAATACAGCTTACATATAATAAAATTCACTTTTTTAGGTATATAGTTCTAAGAATTTTGACAAACTTATGCAATGCATAACCTTTACTACAATTTAGACAGAGTATTTCCATAATTCCCTAAATTTTCTCATTCCTCTTTGTAGCCTGTTTCTCTCTTTCCATCCATGTCTCTGGAAGTCTCTGATTTTATTATTGGCCCTGTAATTCTGAGAATGAATCACACCTGTGTCTTTTTGAATCTGACTCTTCAAGTATTTCAGAAATGCTTTTGAATTTGATTTATTTATCCATTCACCACTTAGACATTTGGGTAGTTTCCAGCTTTTAATAATTATGAATGAAAGTGCCTTAAATATGTGTGCATAGGTTTGTATATGTTCCTATATGAAGACATGGGTATGGAATTCACTTGAATCTGTGTATATGAGTCTGGGTATATGATCCAGTATTCTGGGTCATGATGCAAGTGTATGTTTAATTTATAAAAAATTATCAAATCATACTCCAGACTGGTTTTCACATTTCCTATTTCTTTCAGAAGTATGAACATTCCAGTGGCTCCATGTCTTTCTTAGCATTCTGAATTGTCAGTTATTAAAAAAAAAAAAAAAAAGAGCAGTTATAATAAGTATCTCAGTATCTCATAGATTTAATTTGCATTTCCCTGATGGCTATTATATTGAGCAACTTTTCATGTGTTTCATTTCATATGTCTTCTTTGGTGAAGTGTCTATTCAAATATTTTGCTTATTTTTTTCCTTTTTTTGTTTTATTTTGGGGGGAAGGAGGAGAGTGTCATTTGTGTTTGCAGTGTTTTTGCTGTCAAAACATACATTTTGACAGCAAAAACATGGATAGTGGAGAACTTTAAGGCTTTGCAATCCTCTAGATACTCCAAAATTCACATCCTGGTTTATCCATGGCTTGGGGTGGGCAATGAACAATTGACTGATCTCATCTAAGTTTTCAGTTCCTCCTTTGTAAATGAATAACAAGTTCAAGTTCAAAAACCATGTTTTTGAAGTCAAAACATACATTTCATAACAAGAAATCACAGCAAATCAGTCAACCCCCCTCACCCCGCCCTGCATCCCCTTGGAATCTTCCTTTCAGTACTCCATATATGTAAACTTCATTAGAAGCCAATTGCCTAAACGTCTACGGTAAGTTACCACTAAGACTCAGCTTCCTGATAAAATGCCCTACATGATCTAGCCCCTTCATCTATTGTCCCAAATACCATCTCCCCCTTTAGCTCCATGCTTACTCTTCCTCGTCCTTGTCTCCTTCTTGGAGATGAGGACACATGCCGAACATGCTCTTGCCTCAGGGCTTTTGACATAGGGCTCATTTTACCTGGTGAACTCTTTCCTTATAAAACTGCAAGGCTTTTGCATGGCTCTCTCCTTCACTTCCCTCAGGTCTCTTAAGTTTCTTGCATGTGTGCTTAGTCATGTCCAGCTCTGTGCAACCCTATGGACTGTAGCTTGCCAGACTCTTATTTCCCAAGCAAGAATACTGGAGTGGGTTGCCATTTCCTTCTCCAGGGTATCTTCCCAACCCAGGGGTTGAACCTGCATGTTCTGTGTCTCCTGCCCTGCAGGCGGATTCTTTACTGCTTGAGTCATTGAAGAAGCCCAGTTTCTAAACTAATGTCACCTTATTGAGTAGGACTTCACTGCCTTGGTAAAATACATCTAGTTCCTCCATGTCCTCTGCCTTATATTACTTTGCAACATTTATCACTATCTCATATGCTAAATTTTATACACTTACTTTATTTATTGCCTGTCTCCTCCCACTGAAATGTAAGATCTGTGAAAGTAGAAACATATAGAAACATGACCTGTTTCGTTTCTCTGCTCAATTCAATAACTGGGAAAACTACCAAGGATATAGCAGACATTCAACAAATGATGGGTAAAATGAATAAATCTTAAGGAGAAAGGTAAGAAAAATGTTAATTAGCTTGAGTTTTCAGACAGGCCTGTGTATCCTTCCACATCTGGTCTGCTCCCGGTACTTAAAAGTTTATTAAGCTTTTCTCTTTTGGCCCAGGTGAGCTCCTAAACTGAGCTTCCATAGCCTAAAGCTGTGTAGTATTTCCAAATAGAGGCAATGATCCTTTTCAAAGCAGCCCCAAGATGGCAGCAAACAGAGGTGGCAGTGGCTGCCTTTGTTTCAGGCTCACTGCCTGGTTTCTTTTGCTTCTGACTGGTTTATTGATATCAAGAAGTAAAAGGCTCCTTGAATCTGAGGATTCTGGCTCAGGTACACTTTGTGCATGGGTTCAGACTCCTCTTTCTGGGGCCACTCCAGGCTTATTTTTTACTTGCCCTTGCTTTCTCCTGTTGCACACTCAGACAGGACATTTAACTGCTTGCTTTTCCCTAGGGCTTTTCTGAGTAGACTGAAGGATCCTTGAGGAATGGTGGTTTTCCATCATGCCGTTGGGTGGGCTGTCCTTGATCGATAGTTCTCCAAGGTGAGAACCTTTAAGAAGTGCCCTTCTTCTTTTAGGGGACTTAGATCATAGTGGAGTCAAGGTGAGGTCTCCTTTCTTCTCCATGCTTCTGTGTTAATGCTCATAAAGAATTTCCATACCTGGTTCATATCTAGAGACCTTCCTGAGTGAATATGCTAGAACCTACTCTGGTTGGGACTAATTGGGGAAAATAGAAAAATTCTTAGGAAAAATAATCAACTGTAACCAACAAATCAAATGAACAGCAACAACAAAAAGCCACAAATCTGCTTTTAAATGAAGAATATTTTATAATTATCAAAAAAAGAAAAAAATGGTTTCTAGAAATGTAATGTTTCTCTTTTTTACTTGAATTTCAGATTTTTACTTGATATTCAGATTTTTACTTGATATTCAGATTTTCCAATACATTTTCAGCTCAAAAATTATCGGAAGAAAAATGACAATCTAACCTCCATTAGTGAAACACAAAACAGTATTTGGGCCTTTTTATTGTCAAGACTTCACAAATAGGAAAGGGTGTATGAAAGAGCATAGAGACACCGTCTGTAGCATCTCCTTTGGGCTGAGTTCCTTTATAAAGGCCTTGCAGATTCTAGTTTTCAGAAATCTTTTAAGCTGAGCATGTTTCAGAACTGATCTTTGCCTCCTCAGTGATCTTAAGCAAAATTATGAAAATCTTCCCAAATCCTGATTTTATAACACAAGAAATACTGACAGTGATGCTTCAGGAGGTTAATGATGGTCTAATTATCTTGCACCAATAAGGAAAAAGAGTCAGGCTTTTGGCAAGATTGTGTCAGAACTAGTCAGATAATATAGATATTTCTACCTCCACGCATTTTCTAAAGGGGGATGTAGCCGCTTTAATTAAATGTTATATGAATACATTTCAAACAGATCCAAACACAGGGCAAACTCTGTTTCAGAACTGCTGTTCCTACATTTAAAATGTATTTGAAATGTAATTAAAAAAAAGATAATGGGAAAGAAAAACTAAAATAACTTGAAACAAGCAGAATATAGTAGCTCATCATTACACTAATATATCAAACAATGTGATCTTAGCTTAATTATCCCCTTTGAGAGTTGAGAAAACTAAGCACAACCTTCAATTTACAGCTGTTTGGTGCCGGGAACCTGAATTATTATTGAAGGAGAAGGGGGGGAAAAAGTTTATTTATTGTGACCTCCGCTCAGTTTTTATTCATTGTGGAGAATCTGTGTATTCACAAATGAGGGCTATTCATCCTTAGACCACAGCATTCTTCAGCTGTCCAGGCCTCCATCAACTGCACATCTCCAGCTTTTGTGTTCATCTCGAAGGCTCTTCATCCAGATTGTTCATCATCCTGATGGTTGAGCTTTATCTTGCTTTTGTGCAGCTGCATTCCGCTTATCCAAAGTGCTGAGGGAGACAGGGAGAAGGAGAGAAAACAGAGCGAGCGAGCAAGCGGGAGAGAGTAAGTCGGAGAGGGCAGGAGACTAGAAAGGAGAAAAAGCAATGGCCGGTGCAGACATGAGGATAGTTTCTGGTTTCTCAACAATAATATTAAAAAAAAAAGAGGACAGGCTAATTACTGGCTTAACTAGGGCAGCCTGTGGATCTTCATGTCAAAAGGACTGCCGTAATTATTTGCCATCAAAGCACATTCATATTGCGGCACAAAAGAAGGGCCTTTTGCAAATGGATCTTGCTAATAAACAGGGCTGAGAGGAGCATTATGTGTCTCCCTGGTTGCAGGCACATTAACACAGTGACATGGAGCATAACTCGGGGCCTGAGGAACAAAACACCAGAACGATAATTATGCCCATCCCCTCCCCAGCCTCCCTCGCCTTTCCCTTTGTGTTGGATGAGGAAGCAGAACACGACCTATTGGAGGGCCCAAGGCAGGCTATTAGTGACCCCTGAGCCCTGACAAGGTGCCTCTGTTCTTTTAAAAGCCTGCCTCTTGATGTCAGGAGGGTCACGTGGACCAGCCGGCTCAGCTCGAAATGGTCCAGCAAACACTTCAACCTTAAAGACACCTGGAAGGTCATGACCAATTTAATGCAGATGAAGACAGCAGACACAAGGCTCTGTCGAATTCTGAAGCGGAAGTTTCCCCCTCGCTCTTTTCTTCTTCTTTGTCCACACTTGCTCCTGTATTTCAGTCCTCAAAACTAAATTCAGGGGGAGAAAAGTTCTTTCTGTTAGGGTCTTAGCTGGGGTGGGGCCGGGGCGGAGTGGGGAGATGAATGCAAACTCAGCACCATGGATTAACCTACTTCTTCTGGCAGATGTAAACACACTGATTTCCCACAGGTAGGGGTCACTGAGGGGAGCAGAGTGCTGCCTTCCTTGCTTCTTGCAAGGTTCATCAGCAATCGAAAGTCACCTGTGAGCCCGGTCTGCCCGATTCTGGCAGCCACTGGAGCTGCAAGCCATCTCTGAAGGCTCCTAGCTTGCTCTGGTTTCACACAGAACAGTTGATAATAAGGAAGAGAGCCAGTAATTAGCTTGGAAAATGTACCTGAGACCATCAGGATTCCCTTTCCTTCCTCTTCCCTCTCCCTCTTGCCACCTTTCTGTGAGAGAAGGCTGTTCTGAAATGGAGGGGCCATCCAGAACCCAGCCTGTGGGGGAAAGTATTCTATTTTACATGCACTAGAAGCAAACCGGATCCCTATTAAGTCTTATTTTACCAGCAGAGAAATTAAGGGTGACAATTTGCATTGCAAAACGATTCTTGCTTCGCAAATGTGGGCTTTCCTGAGTATTTAAATATTTAATTATTTGAAAGGTTGGAGGTTGATGAACTTCAAGTTAAAAATGTTATGAGCCATTTCTAATGAAGGCTCTACTAGGAATGAGAAACAATGAAAGATGTGTATCTGTGAAAAAAAGGATTAAGGGCTTTTAGGATTTGATTTAACTGGGCAACAGTGTGTCCTCTGTCTGAAGCAGATTGAGTTTAGGAAAGTAACATTCTTAGACTGTAAATCTCCCAATAGTTAATAAATCAATCAGTTTTTCTCTCTTCTTACTTCTCCCCTCCTCTCCCTCTTTCCCTTCTTTCCTCCTTCCCATCCTTCTGCCACTTTCCCCTTGCCCCCACCCCCCCTTTGTTTCTCTCCAGATAATCTTCACATAAAGGGATTGGGGGAGTGATATACTAATTACAGACTTAAAAATTCAAACTATTAATTGTGTAAAGCAAAAAAAAAAAAAATGTTGACACCACACTGTTCTTTTTATTTCTAACCTTGACTCTTTCTCTGGAACCTTAAACTCCTATATCCAACTGTTGTCAAGAAACAAGACCGCTTTCATATCTAGTAGACATCTCTTTGGAGAAGGAAATGGCAACCCACTCCAGTGTTCTTGCCTGGAGAATCTCAGGGACGGGGGAGCCTGGTGGGCTGCCGTCTCTGGGGTCACACAGAGTCGGACACGACTGAAGCGACTTAGCAGCAGCAGCAGCAGACATCTCTTACTCAACATATTCAGAATGTAACTCTTGATCTGACAATGCTCCCCCTCTTCTCCCCCAAATTGCTCTATTCACAGTTTTCCTAACATCAGTGGATGGCTACTACAACCTTCTGAGGCGTCCGTTCAAATCCTGGTAATCATTCATGTCTCCTTTCTTTCTCTTACTGCATCCAGTTTGAGCCACCATCACCTCTTACCTCCACTATTTCAGTAGCATCCTAACAGCTCTTGCACCCTTTCCTCCCCTCCTAACTTGGCAACCAGAGTGGTTCTTCTAAACTTTCCTGGTTCTTCTAAATATGTCACAAGCTTGTGAAAAATATCCATGCAGTTCTGACTTTATCTCCTACTTTTCCTTCCCTTGATCATTCTGTTCCAAACCGCAGTGCCCTCTAATTTTTCCATGAACATATAGTGAGAGTACACCCCTCTTAGCTCACTCAACTTGCTGACCTCCAAGTCAGCTGTCAGAACTTACTTGCTCAGTAAAGTCTACCCTAAGTACCATTTTAAAGCCTGCACCTGCCCACTACCTCCCTGGATCCCTCATGCCCTGGATGCTTTATTTTCAGTCAAATTTGAACATACTATATAATTTTTATTTAGTTATTCTTTTTTTTGTTCATTTTTCTCTCATGAGCTTTAAGTTGGTAAAGACCTGTTTTTTATTCATTTATATATTGCTAAGTACCTAGAATAGTGTCTAAAACAGTAAATGCTCATTAAATAGTTGTGTCATATTTAATAAATGAATTGGTAAGATTGAAGAAAATAGAGACCTAGAGTAATGATTTAAAGATTTAAAGGCAAATAAACACTCAGAAATTTTCAGAAGGAAGAGCAGACCTTGCGATAATAAAACAGATCTAGAATGAGAATGCAGGTCACTAGATTACTTTTAATATATAGTTTTTATAGAGTTTTCATCTTCAGTTCCTTATCAGGGGTTGAGGGGAAGCTGCAAGTTCCAACCCTCTAATCTCTGCTGATCAGCCCCACCTGAGGCCTCCCAGGGGCCTCACCCTAAATCACCTCATTAGCATAAACTCAGGTGTATTCACAAGGAGCACTTCATGTGTAACATTGTTCTCCACCCTCCCAAGTCATCTCCAACAAGGGCTGTTGTTCAACTGCTAAGTTGTGTTCAACTTTTTGTGACCCCATGACTGCAGCACTCCAGACTTGCCTGTCCTTCACCATCTCCCAGAGCTTGCTCAAACTCATGTCCACTGAGTCAGTGATTGCATCCAATCATCTCACCCTCTGTTGCCTGCTTCTGCTCCTGTCCTCAATCTTTCCCAAGGCTACTTCCACTCTGTCATTGAAGCCAATAGAATGAGACCTAGTTCAGCACAGAAGGAAAGGATAGGTTTATTCTTTTATTAGAGAATGAACAGAGAGGTGGTAGAACAGGGTCTTCCTCCCGAAAGCCGTGGGCAGGTAGGACTGCTTTACAGGGATCTTAGGACCCGGGGAGGAGGGGAGCTCTGCCAGGGCTGGCGCAGGTGTGCTCACTCTCACGGTGCTGTGTGTAGATTTTCTGCACATGGCCCGCTGCTGCCATCTTGAAATGAGGTACTAAGCACAGAACTTGTTTGCAGGACCGGTGGAGATGAGATGCCAGCCACGTCATTTTGCACCAGGAGCTCTGGACTCAAGTGCTGGGTACAAGGCCTCTACAGGCAGCCTCCTGTGAGCAAGTGAAACTAGATAGAGCACAAAGGCAAAAAAGGTTAGACTTAGTTTATTGGGCTGGAAAATCACTGCAGATGGTGACTGATGCCTTGAAATTAAAAGACACTTGCTCCTTGGAAGGAAAGCTATGATAAAACTAGATAGTGTATTAAGAAGGAAAGACATCACTTTGCCAGCAAAGGTCCGTGTAATAAATGCTATGGTTTTTCCAGTAGTCATGTATGGATGTGAGAGCTGGACCATAAAGAAGGATGAGCACCAAAGAATTGATGTTTTCGAACTGTGATGCTAGAGAAGACTCCTGAGAGTCCCTTGGATGCAAGGAGATCAAACCAGTCGATCCTAAAGAAAATCAACCCTGAACGTTCATTGGAAGGACTGATGCTGAAGCTGAAATTCCAATCCTTTGGCCACCTGATATGAAGAGCTTACTCACTGGAAAAGACCCTGATTTTGGAAAAGCTTGAAGGCGGGAGAAGGGGATGACAGAGGATGAGATGGTTGGATGGCATCACTGACTCAATGGACATGACTGAGCAAACTCCTCATGGGAGATGATGAAGGACAGGGAAGCTTGGTGTGCCACAGTCCACGGGGTTGCAAAGTGCCAGACATGACTTAGTGACCGAACAGCACCAACAGGAGCGGGGAAGGGGGGGAGTTCCTTCAGGGCTGGCACAGGTGTGCTCACTCCCACAGTGCTGGGCACGGCATCTCTGCACACGCCCCATTGCCGCCATCTTGATTCAAGGTATTAAGCACAGAGCTTCTTCATAAGACCAGTGGAACTGCAATGTCAGCACGGTTACTTTTGAACCAGGAGCTCGGGGGTCAAGAGCCCGGTACAAGGCCTCTGCACCCAGCACCCTGTGAGCAAATGAAACTAGACAGAGCACAAAGGAAAAAAAAGGTTAGATTTTATTTTATTATCCAGATTCCATTTTTATCTCCTGGGAATTGTTAATGGGCTTTGCCAGTGACACTGTCACTCAGGAAAGGGGTTTAGGAGCTTTGTGCCAGAAATGGGGGGACAAAGACCAAGTGTATTTCTTACTGTACCCCAATTCCTGTGTAACTGCAGCCTCTGTCAGCAACCTGGAGAACAGTAGCAACTTCGTGAACCAGCTTACTTTGCTATGGCGAAGGAGAAACATTTGTTAGCTTAAGTAAAACTCGAATTAATTACAACTGTTTATGAAAATATTGACTAAGGAGGCCTTTAGTATACATTTGTGAAAGGTGAAAATCTCAAAGACTCATGAAATTCAAGCCCCCTTTTTGTTCATCAGTACTAGTTGTAGTAATAAAAGCAGATGCTTTGGTTTAACTGAAAGATGATACAGGAAAAAATAATTAAGGTTTCAAATGAATGCTTTTGCAAAATTTGGGCTTTCTTCTGAGTTATCAATGGGGTATGTGGTTGGGTGGACAAGCAAGACTAGAAAATGCAGCTAAGGGTGACTCTCCTGTGAAGATGTTCTTTCATTTTTCCCTCTTTTGTATTACTTCAGAAGAAGCAATCCTAGAAAACATTATAAGAACATTTTGAGGGAAAATCTAAAAGTCTTTACTTTCTGTAGGTTGACATATTACGGAATGGGGCTTGGTGGCATGTTGTGACATGTGCTTAATACTGACCCTGTTTTTCCTAAAGTTTGAGTTTGTGTTTGGTTCTCTGTTCATGTTTTCAACTCCTGGAAATGTTACTGTCCAAGGTCATTTACTTTGGTTTAAAATCATGATGTCAGTTATTAACTTGGGGAACATGCTTTGATTAAAGCGTTTATTGATACTAGCAGGTGCAGAAGAATCTTTGTTGAAGAAACAGTACGATCTCTTCTTTGAAGGTTTGAATGTAGAACGAATCAGGGCCCCAGTGTGGGCCTGAGCGTCTTCAGCTGGGCTAAACAATCTTCCTAGGCTGTGTGTTCAGAGACCCTCCCACAAACAAAGCGGGGTTTCTTTTCCCCTTCTATAGCGTTCCTATAGCCAAGTGGAATGTGTCAGATAATTGTTTCCATAAGGAGATGCCTCGTTCTGTGTCTGAATCCTTTATGCCTGTAAGTCCCTGAGCTTGCTTTTCTAGAAAGCAATGTCCAGAAAGTCAGTGACACAGCCCAAAACCTCCTACAAAAGATAGAAGTAAATAAGAGTTCCAACATGTAGTGTGTGGATCAAAAATGAGTCACGTAGAATAGTTACATTTAGATATATAGATTGAGCTACTCATTAACATCATCAAGCAATATGGCTGTATTTATTCTTTAATGAAAGCTGACCCCCACAGAATTTGAGAAAGACTATTATTTAGCTCAATATTTTAGGGTAAAGCTTTTTGTTTTTGTTACAGCAGTGGATAAAATTAATATTTACTCTTTTCTTAGAGGGTGATATGTACATTTATGTCCTCTTTGCCCATAATTAAACTTAAATATACACACATGCCACATATATACACATACACAAATGTGGATATACAGAAAGATGTATGTATATTACTACATATGTTTGTTTATACAGAACAATGTATCTGTACATGTTATGTGAGATATATATATGCATTTATATATTCAACTTTTTAAATTTGAAAATTTTTTTATCATTTTAAAAATAGAAATGCAATTGATTTACAATGCTATACCAATCTGTATATTTAAAATATGACAATTCCCAGGACTTTCAACAAAGCCTGCAGAATGCTTATAATTTGTATTGTTTTTTATGCCTGTTGTGTGATAGAAAACATTTTTTTCTTAAAACATTAGCTTTTCAAATGCAAGTGATATATGTTTACTCTAGAACATTTGGGAGGTATAGGAAAGTAGAAAGAAGGAAATAAAAACCACACTAAAACCATGTAATACCACTATTTAAAGAAAATCACTATTACTTTTTTCTAAGCATGCTACTTTAAAATTTTGATTGTCCTCAACCTATTATTCTCTTAAGATGAAAATGATATATCTCTGTGAAACAAACAAATTATTGTAAAATTTGTTTACTTAGTTTGATATTCTAAGATAAAGCACAATATTCTGTTGTTCAGCAAATTTCCTTCTCTGAAGCATATGCCCTTTCTCTCTCTAACATTCATCCACCAACCATCCATCCATCTATCTGTCTATCTTTCCCATTGATACTTACAGATATTCCAGGATTTTCTTCAGTTTTCTTTAAGATTTTGGCCCAATGAGTTATATTGTCTAACAAATCTCCTGGGTCTTGTTAAACTCAACTTGATAATATACTAAAATGCTGCTGATACATTTTTCCTTGGTGTTCTTATATCCCACTATCTTCTCAACTTCAGTCCTTAGCGACTCATCTGAATGGCTTGGATTTTAATGTTACTATTAAACCTTTTTAAATGTTACTCTGAATTGTTCCCATAGTCCACACCTCCCGTGCCTTCAGGTTAGTTCACTTCTATCAAGATCCTTTGATCCTAACACCCATTCTTCACCTCCCTTTTATAATCACTTCCCCCCATCTGACCTGGGCACAACAGTCATTTCAAATGTAGTTGAAACCACATTTCAGCTAAATGATTCTTTCTCACAACTCCAGTTTATTATTGACTTTGTCCCCCCCTCCAAGTCCAGATCAACCCAAACACCCTTCTTTCTTTTCTTGCCAATGCTGAGGGAAATTTTGTGATTTCATTGGTTGATAAAAATTTATGATTTCCAACCTCAGCTGAACTTTTAAAGCTGCTGAAAATAACTTTTTTAATGGCAAGTTAACTTCTTTCCATTCCTTTCTGATACTGTTGTTCCTCTGTGTCTGGGAGTATTGCATCTGAGGATACAACTGACCAGGGATGGGAAATATTCCAGAAAGTTTCATAGAGCAAAACTTGAGTCTGCTGCATACTGCAACTGTTTGCATAGTATTTACATTGTATTAGGTATTGTAAGTAATCAGGAGATGATTTAAAGTCAATGGAAGGATGTGCATAGATTATAAGCTTATACCATTTCATATAAGGGACTTGATTATACAAGGATTTTTTGGTGTCCTGAGGGTGTCCTGGAACCAATCCCTGGACTATTTTATCATTTCTTTAAGCAATAAATTCTGTCCTTAGCCTCCTTTCTTTTAGTGGGCAGCCTGCAAGGTCATGGGTGGCGGTCTGGTATGGTGGAAAATATGATGAACTCTGGACTTCACTAAGTTAGAATTCTGGTTTCACCATTTACCATCTGTGTGAACTTGGCCAAGTTGACTTTAGTCCTAAATTTTAATTTCCTTATTTTGAAAACCTTACTTACGTCATAGGACTTGTCAAGAAAATTCAATGACAGTCTATGTTTAAAGAACTCAAAACAATAGATCCTCTATTGTAGCTATTACAATTTTTATTAGGTAGCAGGGCTTCCAATATTCTTCTCCATTTAAAGTTTATTTATATCTTTGTCCTTTCTTACTCCTTCCCTATTTGTCTGGAAGAAGATATAGCAGCTCCTTAGATGAAGCCCTGAGGACAGCAGCCTGCATTCTGGACCATTTCTCCAACTATTCTTAATCTTTCTTGCATCTTCAGTTTGGGTGGCCACACGTCTTCCTCCTGTAAATATCCAGTCTCTCTCATATTTTCCTTTTCAAAGATACTTCTTGAAAATAACGATACTTTCTGAAAACAAGTTTATTCATAGCTCACAAATGTACTCTTCTTATTCTCAGTCCCCTCTTCCATGGCATCTCCTTAATTCTTTACTGAAACTGCTTGCAAAAGTTCCCAGTGTCTCCTAAATTGGCAGTTCCAGTTGGGGCTGGGCCTCAGTTTTCAGCCCAGCTCCAAGACTGCATTCGCAAGAAGCGTGATAGAGGGAGCACATCACCATTACCATGCTTCCATTAGACCTTATTTCAACTCATACTAAAGCATAATCACATTCTATTGTTACAGGGTTCTGTCTGTCTCACTTGATGGATAATGCACGTCTTGAAGAGAAGGGCTGGACTTTGGTTTTATTCCTAAATGCAAACCGAGGGATACACAACACACACATCCTTGTTGACTCCAAAGAATATCATCTTGAAGATAAACTTGACAGAAAAAGATTGCCCTTATGTGCACACTGAGGTTCCTAAATGCTAAGAATGGGCATCTTTTCAGGTTTAGTGAGTGTTACCAAAACATTTCTGACATTGCTGTATAAGCCAGTTAGCAAATATTTATTTATTGACATTGCTAGGTACTGTCGTGAGTAATGGGAATTTGGTTCTGAGTAAGACCCAAGATAGAAATAGCCCCTGCCTTTTGGGGCTGGTTGAAGATTCAAGGATTTGAATTCTGTACATGTATCCCTCCTCATATGACATATTAAACACTTGAATTTTACAGCTTCACAATTAGAATTCTTTGGAGAAGAGAATTACACTAGAAATTTTTATAATTTTTCACTTGGGTAAAAAATATATTTCTTTCCAGATTCATCTGGAGCCAGGGATTGATTTAGTGAATTCAATTTAAATTTCAAGATTTAAATTATTTTTGACTTCCACATAAAAATGACAGCATAATATGGGAAGATGTGTTCTTATTATTTAAATACTGGATACCTGTAAACTTAGTCAAGCCCCTCCATTAAGGTTTTGTGCAGATGGCATAGGTCTAAAAAGAAGTCATAAACAATGGGAAAACATATCCAGATTGGAAAGTTTTACTTTTTTAAGGTCTTCTGTTTATAACAAATTATGGGGGAATAAAATCTCCACTCTGAAAGGATGAGCTTTAAAAACAGTCTTTAAAATATAAATGTATAAACAGAAGTAGTCTATCATTGCTTCAAACCTCAATATGTGATTTTCCATTCTGAGGTTTTTATTCTGAGATTCCTGTATATATGTATGAGTGTATATATATGTGTGTATATATATATGTATATATATTTTATAATGCAGTAGCCTGCTATTTATTGAACAAGAGATACATTTGAAATATCCTTATCAAGATTGTTATGTAACTTGTGAAATACTGAGTACCTTACTTTGAAAATGTGTAAGACGATGTAATGCATTATCAGTGCAAGATGATACTGCAGTTTGTTTTGAAACAGGTGTTGTTGCTGGAATACAAAACATTAATCATTGCCACTAGATTTTTAAAATATATATATATAATCAGAAAAGAAATATGATAGGATCACTCCCAGCCAGAGTGCTGGAAGAACTGAAGCCACCTGTTATCTTCCAGTTGATAAGTTTGAATGAGTGTCAATATTATCAGGTCTTGGTACACTTTAAGCAGTGACCCTTTTACCATTTTTTCTGTGTTGCGCATACTTTTATTGTCTTTTTCCCTGTCTTTGCTTTTCAGTTCTACTTTTTCAACAGCATGGGAACAGCAAAGTTTTATGAGACTTTGGCCATTGAGATCTGGGGGTGATGACTAAGGGGATTGTATTTTTCACTTCTAATTTCACAACAGCTTGAACAGAAAAGTCAACTTTGTAAACGCTCAACAGATACGTGTTGTAAGAGTGATTGGAGGGACATGATTGCTTTTAAGTCTGCATAATTCCTGGGGACTGAATTCATGGTGCATTCCCATTTGAAGTTTACCTTTTCCATGCTCCTCTTTCTATTCTCTAAAGAAGAATGGCCATCCTATGATTCCATAGAGACTGCCCAAGGCTCTGAGAGATGATCCTTAGAGAAGTCATGGCTTTGATACAGTGTATTTTCAGTTTTCTTAGATCCATTCCCTGTCCAGCTAGGCTCTCCTTCTTTTCCTGTGTTTTCTGTTCATTTATTTATTTTACTTCTTAAGATGATTTTGCAGGACATTTTGAACTGAACTAAAGAGGGAGCTATCCAACTCGGTTAGTTTCAGGTGTTGGTCATCAGATGGGAAAGATGATTGAGGCCAACTGGGGTTTCCTGGAACCTCTTGAAATCAATCAAATTATGCCACTGCACTTTCTGCTAACAGGTTACTCAAGTCCTAAACCTGAGGAGGTACTGTTTGATGCTGGGCCAGGGAAATTCCTCAGGGACATGGACTGGGATTTTCATTATTTATTAAAATTAAAAAAAAAATACCTATGGCAAAGAATTTTTAAATTACTTGGACAAAAGCTCATTTTCTTTCTGATTCAAAGGCCCAGACTCTATTATCACACCCACACTTAAGCTCACACAGGCATGTACTTCTTAAATATATCTTAGAGCAACTCTGTATTCTGGCTCCCTATTAAGCCTATTCATATATTTGGGCAATGGTCCAGGTTGGAAACTCACCCTTTACTCAAGCACCCACAATTTATTGAGTCAGGATTCTCAGACCAAGGGCTGTTTGTCTCTGATAGCAAATGGCCGTCATCAGGTCCATGGTGTACCTAGAAAAAGCTGGGAAATATACACCTCATGTAACTGTCTTGTAGAAAATAATTTGCCCAGACATTTTCATCTTTGAAAGAATGTAGATTTATAGGCTTGATTTCTTAATCAGGGTGAACTTTTGTTAATGTTTCATGGCTAGCATATATATGGTCGTGCCATGGACCCAGTGGTGATATTAGTAATAAAGACAATATTATTAATATCACTACATCAATATAAGAAGAGTTATAGAGTTAACATTTGTGAGATGAGAAAAAAGAAAAATCCCAGGTTAATAGTTGCCTTCACTGCCATTAATTCACTCGTTGGCAGTATTTTATACACTCATATAGTTTACATATCAGGACTCGTATTTGGTGAGGGTAATCAAAGACACACAAAAACAACCAGTTGCTTCTTTTTTCTTTTTTTTAGCTTTTCATTTCCCCACCTTCTCCTTATGATAGAATTTTATTATTTCTTTGAAACTCGGAATCAGCCTCTGGCAGGGGGCTGTGTCCTTTTAGAGCCAAAGTGCGGTATTTGAACTTTGCTATCACATAACACTTTCTGAGGCTGCTTGTCTGAAATGACTTAATTTGCACTGCAGGACCAGGGCTGAATCCGCAAATACTCCAAAAAGCCACAGTGAGCTGGGGCAGCAGACCTATTACTAATTTTTTATTAAAGTCCCTGAGGCACCCAACACAGGGCCCCAAAGCAGCTTTAATAATAGACAACATACAGCACATTTTTCTTGTATTGCCATGTAATCAAATCTGAGGCTGCTGTTCACTTTCTTTGTTTTACCTAGAGGACCAGCTTCCAATTTAGTTGTGGCCTACTCTAAACTGATTTTTCATTGTAATTAATGCCTACTTTGGCCTCAGCTACTTACACAACTTTCCATTAGAGGTTTGCAGCCATCCGCTGAGTATTTTACTAAGTTACCCTCACAGACGTGCTATAGCTGCAATTTTGGTAAAGTCTTTCTTTTTATTATTATTTTGCAAAGAATTTGTAAATTGCTTAGCTAAATAGTTTAAAAAATTTTTTTCCTCCTCTCTGTAGTATAACCTGTTAAAGTATTTGGGCAATGGTCCGCACATAAACACAATGGTCCAGTTTGGGAAAACACACACACACACACACACACACACACACACACACCCGCCCCCACACACACACCTGCACACACACCCTCCCTCAGGCTTTAAATGATTTCAGAAAGGCTAGTGGAACTTATTTAGATCCAGGGTCTGCTGCGGCTAATTTTCTGTCTGTGTTTTGTGCTTGTCCATTTCCTCTGAAATAGTACCTGAGGTTTAAAGTTCCTCAGCAGAGGATGTTAGGAGACCTCTGCAAACATTCAGGCGGCAGCCTTCCCACCACTAACCTTAAAAAAGATTATGGCACTGGGCCCAGGGTCAGATTGAATAGATGAAAAAGTATATGCCATGCCTTTGCTGCCCTCTGAACCTTTCCTCTGTTGGCTGGGCTGACATTTTCAGTGACTTTTCCTACAGCCTTGTTTAGACTGTCTTCCTAGAAAATTCTGGATCTATTTACTACCCATCTTTTCTCACCGCCACCCACCCTCAACCCTTGGCATTACTGCATCATGGAGAACAACTGTCAGAAATTAGAGCCGTCTGGCTCTTTGGATGTTCCTCTCTCAACCTGAAGATGTTTTTAAGAGGACCTGTGAGTTAGTGAGGGCAAGTCTGTGGGACAATTCCTTTAAAGGCTTTGTCTAAAAATAGCCTGAAAAGAAATTATGAGATGTTTGTATAGTTTTTAACTTTCACATTATAAGCATCAGTAGTTTACCCTGTGGGACTGATAGGGGAGATCTACTTTCTGGTAATGAGAAGTGGGTTTCCTTGTCTTAGCTGACGCAAGTTACAAAAATTCTGCTAACCAACTGGCAGGATAATTTCCTTTCAGATCTTTAGTAGTCATTTTTCCTTGGATAACAGTTTGCACTGTTGGAGGATGCTGTCAGCCTTTTAAGTAGCATTTACGGGCTCTTGATCACATCTATCTACAGTTTGAGTTGAAATTGAAAAGTACACAAAGACTTAATGAAAACCTCTATCTAGGCTGTGCTTAACTGTCAACAACTGGGTAATGTTTTATGAAGGAGAACACATTTGCAGGTTAGGGGAGGTAAGGTTGAGGTCTGCTTACCGCTCCATTGCTTGTTTATTGAACAAGTAAGGCCTGCTGGTCCTCAATAGTTGGTGTGGCCTCATCAAACTTAAGGCAAGTCCTCCTCTCTTTTTCCCAGCCCAGATCCTTAGGCATCAAAAGACAACAGAAGTGCCCATATAAGGCACTTGATAGTTTCATTGGTCATCATTTACATGAGAAGTGAGACTTAAAGAGACTGATTTGCATGTGAGGCTTAAGAAGTCAGCTGGTGTGTCTGTATTCATACCTCATACATCTTATGTTTGTGTTCATACCTATAAATCATCTAAACTCATTTAAATATAAAGTCACACTGAGAGGTGAGTAGATTTGTAATGCATCGGGTGATATGTTTTCCTTCTAAAGTAGATGGATCATAGGTAGGGTAGAATGTGTTGTTGGTTTTGAACCCTAAAATGGAATCTCAACCAAGATGGAGAACAAAAGTTCTAAAAGTTTGGTTAAGAAAAATTCTATTTCATTGTGAATGTTACTCCTCTGTTTTCCCCAAAGTCTTCCCCTTGGCGTGCATGATCGAAATGATATCTCCTGCCTGCTTTCTGGCTGTGATGGCCCAGGCATACCTTCACTCACTCAGCAGTTTCCTCTCCCACCTGTCATTAGCACCCTGCCACCTTCTCACCTTGGCCCAAAGACCCCTCCATCCACTGCATACCAACTGACTCCAATTGTAAAGAATTGCCTGGCAGTGAGTATCAGAGACTGCCTAGCGCCCATTCTGGCAAAGAGAGACAGCCCTCTTCCTCTTTCCTTTACAAATATCAAGATGATTTTATTATTATACCTACTTTTATGTACTGTGTCTGTCTGGTTTTAGAGCCTCTTAAAAGAATAATTGGTAATTCATTTTAGTAGGTTTTCCCAAAATGTGTGTGTGTGTGTAAGATGCATGCTGGAGGGACTTTTTGTTGGAATCATTGGCAGATGTCTAACAAACAGTCGAAGACTGTCTAACAAACAGAACAATTGTGCATCTTACCAGGTGCCCAACCAAAATATCCCTTACGGCTTCTAAGTAGAATCAGATGAACTGAGCACAGATGCATTTTTAAATGTGAATGGAACATTTTCTTGTCTTTCTGACACAAGAGAAGATGCTAAGCATTAGGCAGGGGTTTGTTTGTGACTGTAGTTGGCCTGGGCCACATGGCGTGAATGCTGGGCTGTTCAGAGTCCTTTAATAATTCTAAGTACAACTGCGAGGGCTCTTTCATGTTAATTGGAATGACCTGGCATCACAAACTATCTGAGCACAAAGGGACCGTAGAAGTAACCTTAATGCAACATGCTCACGTTACAGATGGGGAAAATGAGACCCATAGAAATTAATAAAATTGTCAAAATTCCCACAAGCGTCACTGAGTCATGGATTTTTGTAGAACATAGATTCTTATAGAACGTAGACTCTTGTAGAATGTAGATTCTTGTAGAACATAGCTTCTTGTAGAATATTCTCTGCCTCAATCTGCACAAGAAGTTCTGAGGCTTCCCTTCAAAGCCTAAGCCTAAACCAGAGACAGAAATACTGAATTTTAGAAAAGCAGTTTAAGGCATCACTTAATCTTCAACTAAGTGAAAGACCACTATGACTTTCTGAATAACTATTCTGCTAAAGTCACTGTTTAAAATAGACTAACCATTTAAAAACTGCAACTTGATGTGGAGGAGAGCATACTACCAGGAGCCAAGGGTATCTGCCAAGCTCTAGCTAAAAGGATTAATTTTTCTGGGCTGTGAAACATTACTGTGCTTTGGGATCATCTAGAAAACTATTTAAAATGCAGATTTCCAGGCTGCTGCTCCTAGATAGGGACTCTGTAGGTCTGACATGGTGCCAAGTAAGCTGCATTTTATTGAATAATTGCTTTTCACTGTTTTCTGTTATCTGAATAAGACAGATTATTACCTTCATGAAGCTTTGAGTCAAACGTAAGTGTGTGTGTGAGGAAGAGGAGAAGTAACTGAACACATCATAAGTGAATGTTAAATTCAGAGATTTCTAAACAAGATAAAAGGAAGATAAAATAAGCAGGTACATGGTGATGTGGGGCTACATTTGCTAGTGTGGAAAGAGATGGCTTTTCAGGGGCTCCAACAGGGAGAAAGAATCTGCCATTTGGAGAGGTGAGGGAAGAAACTTCCAAGCAGAGAGAACAGTTATGCAAAGACCTGACACACGGACACCTTGTGGGTGAACGATGGCCAAGAAGAGAGCATGGACAAGGAGCAGCCGTGGGGTCTGAGGGTGGACAGGGACACAGCTGGGGTCTGTGGCGTGGAGTGTGGACTCTGAATATGGATTCCATTCTAACTGATGGGTGATTATTGAGTGGCTGTTAGCGGCGGATGATACAGTCTAATGTATGCTGTAAAAAGATGCACTTGAATAAGTGTCCTCGGTGATTCTAATTCAGGGGATCCTCAAACACACTTGGAAATTCTCAACTCACCTGTGATCTTTAGTAGTGCTCTACCTTTCTGGGCTTCCAGTTTTCTTGTTTATAAAATGTAATTTCTGACCATCCCTGTGTCACAGGATCATAAAAATTAAGTGTTCCCTTGGCGACATTGTGCAAAGGTAAATTGACAAAAAAATAGGTTTTCATTTTGCTTTTTGTCTTGATAGCTAAGCTGGGAGACAGTTGACTAGGAGATAAATCAGAACTTGGCCACTGGGTTGGAAAAGTCATATGCTGCTGAACACCCACTTGTAACCAACTTATTTTTCTTCTTTCCAGTTTTCATTGTAAGTGGATTTCCCTTTTGTGTATGTGTGTGTTTGAGACAGATGGCAACTTTACAGCATGATGTTAGAAGAAAAAGTGTTTGGAAAGGGAAGAAGGAAGGCAAATAAGAAAAGCAAGCCTTGAATAAGCAATTTTTCTTAAAAGGAATACATTCTGGGACAGTTTATTTTTGTGATCTGCCTGGAATTTGGGGACAATGTGCTAGAATTCTCTTCTTGCCTTCATCTGGCAGACAGCCTAAAAAAGGTGGGGACTTGGAAGAGAGACACAGTGTTTCTATTAAAATAAGACTTTATTGAAAGCAGGACCAGTGGCTAAAGTTAGTCCTTGGCTTTTTAAAGGCACTATGGCTGGGTCTACGTGAACACTGAAGTGGAGAATGGAAACTATTATCCAACTAGAGCACTTGAGCTCAAATATCTAAATACATATCTTCAAATCATTGCAGGCCAAGTGGTGTGCTGTTTTTGGAAGAAAATATACGTTATTTGGATTACTTCCTTAATTCCCCACTTTATTTATGGAGTAAATATGGTCTATATTTGAGCTGAGGATGAGTTTAATGTAGTCTCCTCTTCCAGAAATACTTCTCTGTAGTGTGTCTTCCATTCGATTTGGGGTTGTTACTGCTAATGGTTATAGGAAAAGCTTTCTGTGGCCTGGGGATCATCCTGGGGTCTGGTCACGTCAAGCTCTTTCCCAACATTGCAACCCTCCCTTAGGTGTATGGGGCTTGCATCTAAGCCAAATTCTGGTTCTTACAGGATCCAAAAGCAAATACTTTTCTGTCACAATCAATAGTTGTTATTTTTAAATTTTCTATTTTAGTCAACCTTAAAACTTTAGACTCATGATCAGTTCCTCATTTTCCCTATGCTTCCATCTCTGGCTGCATTTATTGATTCTTCCCTTAACACGCTTCCCAGATAACCATAGTATTCATGAATATTTATTGGGGCTTAAGATATGTAAGTTGCTGTTTTAAGTTGATGAGTTAATCCTATTAATTCTCATGATAATTTTGTTAGGTTGATACAGTTATTTCACCATTTTCAGTGGAGGAAACAGAATTTGAGATGTTCAGGCACTCATTTCAGGTTGCAGAGCTCATAAATGGTAGAATACAAGCTTGAACCTGCAAATTAGTTACTTTAGGAGAAAACTAATTATTGTGTGATTCTTTGGGCTAGGGATTTGCTAGACACTGGGAGTTCTGTAGACGTTAGTACAAAGGGGAAACTATATGAAGTAAAGCATAAAACTTTACTGAGGTGCATTAAGCACTTAATGTAAAGACTTGACTTATTCACGGATGGGAAAGTTGATTACTGTAAGGATGTCTATCTTCCCAAATTATTTTTATTAGTGCAGTGTCAAGAAGGAGATTATTTTAATTAACAACATAGTTGTAAAATTCATTTAAAATAGTAAAAAATACACAATTATTTTATAAAGAAAGAGTAAAGAATTCTGTTTGATAGTGAAACCTAACTACTAAATATAAAAATCAAAACAGTATAGCTGATAGATACATGGAGTAAAATAGATGGCCATGAAACAGTCAAATTCTATCAGAATGCAGATGTGATAGAAAACCACAAATTTCCAGAGAAGGAAATAGTTGATTAATAAATGATGTTAGGGAAATCACTTTACAATTGGGAAAAATAAAATTAGAATATTACCCTGGACCTTATGCTAAAATAAATTATTAATAGTTTAAAGGGATTAACTTAGAACTATGAAGTCATTAAAGAATATGTAGGTAGATATTTAGCATGATGGGAAAAGATTTTCTTAATATAAAAGTAATCACAGGATTTAAAAATATATATGTCTAAAAATAATAACAAATATAAATAAACTTGGAAGACCTATGACATACTGAGGTAAGATTTTTGCAATAATTATGCAAGAGAAAAGGCATACTTACTATATAAAAAGTTCCTGTAAGTGGATAAGAAGAAACCTAGTCTGCTTTTATAACATGGTAAAAGTAAATATAAGTAAGCATATATATGTGTATGTATCAGTTCAGTCACTCAGTTGTGTCCACAGTACATGAACTGTGAACTTCCAGATGTTCAAGCTGGTTTTAGAAAAGGCAGAGGAATCAGAGATCAAATTGCCAACATCTGCTGGATCATGGAAAAAGCAAGAGAGTTCCAGAAAAACATCTATTTCTGCTTTATTGACTATGCCTAAGCCTTTGACGGTGTGGATCACAGTAAACTGTGGAAAATTCTGAGAGAGATGGGAATACCAGACCACCTGTCCTGCCTCTTGACAAACCTATAGGCAGGTCAGGAAGCAACAGTTAGAACTGGACATGGAACAACAGACTGGTTCCAAATAGGAAAAGGAGTATGTCAAGGCTGTATATTGTCACCCTGCTTATTTAACTTATATGCAGAGTACATCATGAGAAACGCTGGGCTGGAAGAAGCACAGGCTGGAATCAAGATTGCTGGGAGAAGTATCAATAACCTCAGATATGCAGATGACACCACCGTTATGGCAGAAAGTGAAGAGGAACTACAAAGCCTCTTGATGAAAGTGAAAGAGGAGAGTGAAAAAGTTGGCTTAAAGCTCAACATTCAGAAAACTAAGGTCATGGCATCTGGTCCCATCACTTCATGAGAAATAGATGGGGAAACAGTGGAATACTGTGGCTCAGATCATGAACTCCTTATTGCCAAATTCAGACATAAATTGAAGAAAGTAGGGAAAACCGCTAGACCATTCAGGTATGACCTAAATCAAATCCCTTATGATTATACAGTGGAAGTGAGAAATAGATTTAAGAGACTAGATCTGATAGACAGAGTGCCTGATGAACTATGGACGGAGGTTCCTGACATTGTACAGGAGATACGGATCAAGACCATCCCCATGGAACAGAAATGCAAAAAAGCAAAATGGCTGTCTGGGGAGGCCTTACAAATAGCTGTGAAAAGAAGAGAAGTGAAAAATAATGGAGAAAAGGAAAGATATAAGCATCTGAATGCAGAGTTCCAAAGAATAGCAAGAAGCGATAAGAAAGCCTTCCTCAGTGATCAATGCAAAGAAATAGAGGAAAACAACAGAATGGGAAAGACTAGAGATCTCTTCAAGAAAATTAGAGATACCAAGGGAACATTTCATGCAAAGACAGTCTCGATAAAGGACAGAAATGGTATGGACCTAACAGAAGCAGAAGATATCAAGAAGAGGTGGCAAGAATACACAGAAGAACTATACAAAAAAGATCTTCTCAACCCAGAAATCACGATGGTGTGATCACTCACATAGAGCCAGACATTCTGGAATGTGAAGTCAAGTGGGCCTTAGAAAGCATCGCTACGAACAAAGCTAGTGGAGGTGATGGAATTTCAGTTGCTCTATTTTAAATCCTGAAAGATGATGCTGTGAAAGTGCTGTACTCAATATGCCAGCAAATTTGGAAAACTCAGCACTGGCCACAGGACTGGAAAAGCTCAGTTTTCATTCCAATCCCAAAGAAAGGCAATGTCAAAGAATGCTAAAACTACCACACAATTGCACTCATCTCACACGCTAGAAAAGTGCTCAAAATTCTCCAAGCGAGGCTTCCGCAATCCATGAACCATGAACTTCCAATTGTTCAAGCTAGTTTTAGAAAAGGCAGAGGAATCAGAGATCAAATTGCCAACATCTGCTGGATCATGGAAAAAGCAAGAGAGTTCCAGAAAACCCTCTATTTCTGCTTTATTGACTATGCCTAAGCCTTTGACGGTGTGGATCACAATAAAGTGTGGAAAATTCTGAGAGAGATGGGAATACCAGACCACCTGTCCTGCCTCTTGACAAACCTATAGGCAGGTCAGGAAGCAACAGTTAGAACTGGACATGGAACAACAGACTGGTTCCAAATAGGAAAAGGAGTATGTCAGGCTGTATATTGTCACCCTGCTTATTTAACTTATATGCAGAGTACATCATGAGAAATGCTGGGCTGGAAGAAGCACAAGCTGGAATCAAGATTGCTGGGAGAAATATCAATAACCTCAGATATGCAGATGACACCGCCCTTATGGCAGAAAGTGAAGAGGAACTAAAAAGCCTCTTGATGAAAGTGAAAGATGAGAGTGAAAAAGTTGGCTTAAAGCTCAACATTCAGAAAACTAAGGTCATGGCATCTGGTCCCATCAATTCACGGGAAACAGATGGGGAAACAGTGGAAACAGTGTCAGACTTTATTTTTTTGGGCTCCAAAATCACTGCAGATGGTGACTGCAGCCATGAAATTAAAAGATGCTTACTCCTTGGAAGAAAAGTTATGACCAACCTAGATAGCATGTTCAAAAGCAGAGACATTACTTTGCCAACAAAGGTCCGTCTAGTCAAGGGTATGGTTTTTCCAGTGGTCATGTACGGATGTGAGAGTCGGACTGTGAAGAAAGCTGAGCGCATAGAATTGATGCTTTTGAACTGTGGTGTTGGAGGAGACTCTTGAGAGTCCCTTGGACTGCAAGGAGATCCAACTAGTCTATTCTAAAGGAGATCAGTCCTAGGTGTTCTTTGGAAGGAATGATGCTAAAGCTTAACTCCAGTACTTTGGCCACCTCATGGGAAGAGTTGACTCATTGGAAAAGACTCTGGGAGGGATTGAGACCAGATGAGAAGGGAACGACAGAGGATGAGATGGCTGGATGACCTCACTGACTTGATGGACGCGAGTTTGAGTGAACTCTGGGAGTTGGTGATGGAAAGGGATGCCTGGCATGCTGCAATTCATGCGGTCGCAAAGAATCGGACACCACTGAGCGACTGAACTGATATATATATATATATAAAACATTAAATTTATTGAACCTTTTAACCCATCAAAAATATGCTAATAAAAAAGATGCCATATTTTTGTTAAGTCAGCCTTATATTAAGCAATGGTCATGAGTGTGGGCACAAAGGCTTTGCTCCCTGAGTGATGTGGGCATATAAATTGTCAGTCTTTTCACACAGTGGATTTTTAGTATGAGCAAAGAGTTTTAAAATTTTCAAACCTATGACTTGATAATAGTCCTTTAAGTTTTTATCATATGATAAGTGTTTTATTCAAAAAATCACATGCTGACATACTCATAGCACCATTGTTTATCAGAGAAAAAAGTTTAGAAATGTCATAAATATCTAACACAAGGGCACAGTTAAGTTGTGTTACACACAGCCATATTGTAAAATATGCAGTTATTTAAAGTCATATGTTAAAAAATTATTTTGGGTATAAGGAAATACTCATAAAAGGTAAGACACAAGTATATATATTTCATCCCTTTAAAAAAAATCTCTGTTTCTTTTTCACTGAATAGGCATGCTAAAATATTAAAAGCAGGAAAATGAATAGTTTTTGTGTGTAAGGTAGATAATGGACACTCTGCAACATATATATCTGTATTTTTCAGGTTTTTTAACTTGAGAAAATATTTTTTTAAGAGGAAGAAACTGACCCTAACATTAGATCAAATCAGTTTCCTAGCCTAATGGGCAAACTACGCTTGGACAGTATTTTCCCTGAGCAGCTAAGTCTCTCTTAAGATGTGGCAATTCCTATTTCATCAATAGAACCTTCCTTTAAAAAACAAAAAACAAAAAACCAGGGGAAACTTGAGTTATCAGAATACTTGAAGGAATGTTTGGCTCACATTGTCATTCAAATTGGTTTAATTTCATTGAATTTTGTTTTATCTCTAGTAAAACATTTTGAAATGGTCCTATGAAAGACCCTCTACAGCCAAGCTATTGGCTGATCAATTTGATTAGCAGTTAGGAATTATAAATGGAAGATAAAATGAGCCTTTTCTTGTTCTACAGCCCTGGTAATAAATGGCAAGTACATATTTTTCTGAGGCTTTTATTCTTAGAAAGCAAAGGGATATAATAGGTTTTTTAAATACATGGCACATAATTTATTCTGACAAACAGATGTATTTTGTTGTTGCTATTATCATTTGATGAAATACTTTAAAACTAGTCCAAGGTGGTCCATTTTCAAATATAATACATACAGTACATCTAGCAGTTAACAAAATTTGGATGTGTAGCATAGAATGGTCATTATTTTTACTGAAAAAAAAATAAAGGCACTAATTACTTACAGACAAGATACTTAGCACAAACAGATAAGCTTCAAAATGAAAAATTCTCAGTTTATGATAATTATGTTCTCTGCTTTGTTTTCAGAGACTGATAATTTGAGGCTTTAAAATCACCAGGAAGCCATTAATTGGAATTCTTCAATAAAAAATAAATTACATAGAAGTTCATGATGAGTTGTAAAAGCAAGAGAGACTGTATTATACAGTGAGCGACATTGCTTCACTATTTATAGCCTTGTACAGATATGTCTAACAGAAAACTGTAAAGAATTTGAGATGCGCAGATAGCAATTATTCACAGAGCCAAACTATCTGCAGATATTTTAAATAACAGCTTTTAGCAGATCTCTGCACCAATAAAGGCAGGGCTTTGAGGCAGGGATTTGCTAAACTTATTGCTTCTTATTTTTGACATCATCTATACCTTCCTAAGGGCTTCCCTGGTGGCTCAGCGGTTATGAATCTGCCTGCCATGGAGGAGACACAGATTTGATCCCTGAGTCAGGAAGATCCCTGGAAAGAGAACTGCTACCCACTCCAGTATTCTTTCCTGGAGAATTACAGGGAGAGAGGAACCTGGTGGGCTATAGTCCATGGGCTCATGAGGGGTTGGACATGACTGCCTGACTAACACACACACACACACACACGTGCCTTCCTAAGTCCATCTCATATTCCTTCTGGAGAACAGGTCTTCACATCACATGCCCAGTACAGGACGCCATGTAAGTGTAAAATATCCCTGTGTCCATTTTGGAGATGTGAATTTGGATAGGGTACCTATCACTGTAGGTATGGGTTGCACTATCCCTACAGGTTAGCTGAGCAGTCTCAGTTTTAAAACGTTATCTTTTTAATCTGTCTGAAGAAAACCAAATCACTGTAAATCTTAAATTACCATGCTCAGAGGTAGAGGTGAGGGTTAGGGAAGAGATGGGGGCGCCAGGATAGCCTCTTTGGGATGTTCCAAGAGAAAAGCAGATCCACTCTGAATAAAGGAAACAAGCAGTTAACAGTGATAACACCTTCATCCCTTGGGTGAAGGCCAAGGAGTAGCCCGCGTATAGGCATCTATAACTGGATAGTTAGTGTGACTCTAATACTGAGATCTGGTTGCTTTTGGCCTCCCTCTCCTCTATGTCAACATGGAGACGCTGGCCTCAACTCAAGTCCATTGTATGAAGAGAGAGAGGGATTTTTATGATGGAAGCAAACAAAAAGCATCCTCTAGTGAAAAGAGAATTGTGGGACCTGGGGTTATAAGAAGGAAGTTGGGGCTCCCTTTCAGTTTTTTTTGTTTGTTTGTTTTGTTTTTAGGATACCTAAATCTGCCTACAGTGCAGGAGACCTGGGTTGAGAAGATCCCCCGGAGAAGGGTTGGCTACCCACTCCAGTGTTCTTGCCTGGAGAATTCCATAGACAGAGGAGCCTAGCCAGCTACAGTCCACAGGGTCACAAAGAGTTGAACACAATTGAGTGATTAACGCTTTCACTTTGCCTTAACCATTTAGTTGACGATTCCACAGGGCACACCATGGTCTGCTCAGAATTGTGGGAGATTCAGGTAAAAACTACCTTAACATATTAGGAATATGATGGGAGTTTGGGGAGAATATTCAGATACACATGGAGGTGGCATCTTAGTTCTGTGAAACAAGTACAGATTTTATAATCTGTGATTGTCAGGATAGGCTTATGATAAGCTTCACTGGAGAACAGTTCCCACATCTCAGAGGCTTGATACAACCATGGTTGATTTCTTTCTCCTGTGTATTTGATATAGGTTGCCAGGAGAGTCTGCTCATCATAGTCTCTGAGGCTGAAGGAAACGCTCTCTTGACCACAGAGATAAAAGAGAGTAAGATGAATTGTGCATTGACCACTCAGAATTAACATGTCTTTCCTGCTTACATTTTATGGATCAGAGCAAGTCACACGGTCACTCCTAGCTTCTATGTGAAACAGGGAAATGCAATCTTATCATGGATTTGGGAAGAGAACTGGAATATTGTGAACCATCTAACCAGTGGCCACCTTAATTTCCTAGGCCTACAGTAGCAAATTATCACAAATGTGGTGACTTAACATAAGTTCATTCTCTTGCATTTCTGGAGGTCAGAAATCTAAGATCAGTTTCATTTGGCCAATATCAAGGTGTCGAGAGGGCCATGCTCCTTCCATAGGCTCTAGGGGAAAATCTGTTTCCTGGTTTTTCCAGTGTCTGAAGTTGCATTTCTTGCATTTCTTTGCTGTGGTCTCTTCCTTCGTTTGCAAAACCAGCAGTAGCCTCTTATTTCAGTCCCCACACTACTGCCTTCTCTGTAGTCAGTTCTCTGTCTACATCCCTCTTGTAAAGACATTTGTGATTCCAACTTGGGACTCTCCAAGATAATCCATGATACTCTCCTGATTTCAAGATCCTTAACTTAATTACATATGACAATTCATTTTGTCATACAAGTTAACATTCAGAAGTCCCAGGTATAAGGACCTGGATGTCTTTGGGGGACATTATTCAATCCATCAGAGTACCATAGGGTCAGGAGTCCTAGATATGATTCCCATATCCAATATTTACTGTTTCCTTAACCCTAAGGAAGTATAATTCTCAGGCTCAGGTTTTTTCATTTATAAAAGGAAGGTTAAAAATGCTTCCTGGGAGTTGTAAGGATTAAATTGTTCATCTACATGTAAATTTTCTATAATGATTTTTTTTTATTTTAAGATTTTCTTTCTATAGTCTAAAAGAATTTGTATATCTATGAATATGCATATATTCAAATTCATCTGGATCACCTGGATGACTGCTCTTAGGTTCAATATCTGGGTTTGCATTTATTTAAAATCATATAAGCACTCATGTACGTACATGCTAAGCTGCTTTAGTCATATCTGATTGTTTTCAATGCTATGGACTGTAGTCCACCAGGCTCCTCTGTCCATGGGATTATCCAGGCAAGAATACTAGAGTGGGCTGCCATGCCTTTCTCCAGGGGATCTTCCCAACTCATGAATCAAACCCTTGTTTCTTATGTCTCCTGCATTGGCAGGTGGATTCTTTACCATTAGCACCATCTGGGAAGCCCATAAGCACTCATGATCACCTCTTAGTATTGTTAATATTGTGCTTCTAAGACTTTATTGTGCAGCAGGTAAAGCTGCTATATTGGTAACTAATGCAGATCCCAAGGACCTAAGCTCAGAGATCTGATGAAGGAACTCAGGACAAGAGCTCAGAAGTATGCATTCTGTTTACCACTAAAGCTGATTTTCACTGGATGTTCTATAAACCTCGCTTTGAAAAATACCACGCTGGTAGGCATGAAGGGTGTTGTTAGGTTTATTATGTCCTTGTATTGAAATGAAAATTCAGCTTCCTCCATGTCCATGCTCATGTACTCAGAGCCCATGTCAAGCTCTACTTGATAAGCAAGAGAATTTATATATAAAGCAGAGGATTATTGAGGTTAAACACCTATACAACACAAAATAAACCCATGTTACCTACTTATGTGAATCAGTATGGTCCTTCATTCACAATTACATACGGAAAATCAGGATCTGCAGATATATTTTTTACAAAATTAAGTGAATAACTACAAAGGAAAAAACAAAACAACTGATCTCAGGGGGAAACATTAAGAGTGCAAGAACAGAAGAGAAGGTTAGATATACAAATTAATATGTTTAGAATGATTTAAGAAGGCACTGCATCCATAATACATAAAATCAGGCTACTATGAAAAATTAACAGAGGATGAGAAAGGGTTCTTGAAAATTAAAAATATACTTTTTGAAATTATAAAGGGGAAGCTAAATAATTGACTGGGATCACTTGCATTCATGATCTGGATGAGAAATTTGCATGTATCTCTCAGACCAGAAGCAAAAAAAATAAAAGATGAAGAGATGGAAAACATGAGAGAAAAGCAAGAATAATAGAGAATAAATCCACGAAGCTCAATGCATAAATAATAGTGGATATAGCAGGAGAAATAGAGAAAATCTTTTTAAATTTCTGAGCTGGAGAATATGTTTTCATTTTGAAAAGATTCATTTTTAAAATGAAGTTTCATTTTGAAAGTACCAAGCAGAATTGATGAGTTAAAACCTAGTGAAACATATTCTTAAAATTGCAAGAGTATAGATATAAAAATTCTAGAGTCTTCTGGGGTGGTGGGCAGAGGACAAGAAGAAGTCATACATAAAGGGATGAGAAGCAGCTTGGCATCAGGCTTGTTCCTTGCCACACTAATAGAGGACAATGGAACAGCGTCTTACGTGTATAGAGTTAAACCAACGTTCACGCAGAACAGTGAAATACAGACTCTTCAGTCTGTGTTTAGAAAGTAAATATTGTCTAAATATTTAGATTTTTAAATATTTAGAAAATCAGCAACACATGGAAGTAGTTGTTGATACATATACTAAATGAGATAAAATCACAGTATGCTGGTGGTGAATAGTGAGTGAGGAACTGGTGGTTTCTGATAATGAAAAAAAAAAAAATCCTGCTAAGAATTTGTTGTTTTGGTGTGTGGAAAGAGATTAATTGTGATAAAATCTACATGTTGATAGAAAACTTTGTATTTTAAAACGTGGCTTAAGTGTTTGATGGTTCAGTTCAGTCTCTCAGTCCTGTCCGACGCTTTGTGAGCCCATGGACTGCAGCATGCCAGGCTTCCTTGTCCTTCACCAACTCGCGGAGCTTGCTCAAACTCATGTCCACTGAGTCAGTGATGCCATCCAGCCATCTCATCCTCTGTCATCCCCTTCTCCTCCTGCCTTCACTCTTTCGCAGAATCAGAGTCTTTTCAAATGAGTCAGTTCTTTGCATCAGATAGGTGAAGTATTGGAATTTCAGCTTCAGCATCAGTCCTTTCAATGAATATTCAGGACTGATTTCCTTTAGGATGTGCTGGTTGGATCTCCTTGCAGTCCAAGGGACTCTCAAGAGTCTTCTCCAACACCACAGTTCAAAAGCGTCAATACTTCAGCACTCAGCTTTCTTTATACTCCAACTCTCACATCCATACATGACTATGGGAAAAACCATAGCTTTGACTAGATGGACCTTTGTTGGCAAAGTAATGTCTCGGCTTTTTAATATGCTGTCTAGGTCAAGGAGTAAGCATCTTTTAATTTCATGGCTGCAGTCACCATCTGCAGTGATTTTGGAGCCCACAAAAATAAAGTCTGTCACTGTTCCCATTGTTTCCCCATCTATTTACCATGAAGTGATGGGACCAGATGCCATGATCTTCATTTTCTGAATGTTGTTTTAAGCCTACCTTTTCACTCTCCTCTTTCACTTCATCAAGAGCCTCTTTAGTTCTTCTTTGCTTTCTGCTGTAAGGGTGGTGTCATCTCTGTATCTAAGGTTATTGATTTTTCTCCCAGCAATCTTGATTCCAGCTTGTGCTTCATCCAGCCCAGCACTTTGCATGATGTACTCTGCGTATAAGCTAAATAAGCAAGGGTGACAATATACAGCCTTGATGTACTCCTTTCCCAACTTGGAACCAGTCTGTTGTTCCATGTCCGGTTCTAGCTGTCACTTCTTGACCTGCATATAGATTTCTCAGGAGGCAGGTAAGGTGGTCTGGTATTCCCAATCTCTTTAAGAATCTTGCACAGTTTGTGATCCATACAGTCAGAGGCTTTCGTGCAGTTAATAAAACAGAAGTAGATGTTTTCCTGGAACTCTGTTGCTTTTTTGATGACCCAAGAGATGTTGGCCATTTCATCTCTGGCTCTTCTGCCTTTTCTAAATCCTTCTTGAACATCTAGAAGTTCAGAGTTCATGTATTGTTGAAGCCTGGCTTGGAGAGTTTTGAGCATTACTTTGCTAGCATTTGAGATGAGTGCAATTGTGCTGTTGTTTGAGCATTCTTTGGCATTGCCTTTCTTTGGGATTGGAATGAAAACTGACCTTTTCCAGTCCTGTGGCCACTGCTGACCATTAGGAAAAGGGTTTAGAACTTTGAAAGCATTAGCATAAATGAAAAATGGAGCAAGAAAATGTTATCATTTTAACAAAAGACAAAAGAAAAAAAAACCTAAGGAAAACAAGAATATATGACTCATTAAAGTATAAATGCAATGAAAGGGCTATATCTCAAAGTATCAATAAGTGCATTATATTTGAATGGATTACATTTATCTTTTAAAATAAAATTGCTTTCTAATTTTCTAATAATAATGATTAGCTAGATGTTATATAGATATATCAAAACCATATAAGAGAAGAATAAAAAGGATTGAAAAAAATACCAGGAGAATGTCAATTATAAAGGAAAACATTTCAATATTAATAGAAGACAAAATTAAATTTAAAATACATGTTTTAGATCCAACAAAGAAGACTATCATATATTCATTCATCAAGGATATCCAATAATCATGAATTTTTGTGCATCTGAAAATAGACCTTTGAAATATACATAAAGGTAAACTTTTTACCAAGCAAGGAGAAAGTGGAAATCTGTAAACAGAAATAAAAAACTTTAACATATCTCTCTCTTAAAAAAAAAAGTGGGCAAACGTTAAGTGAAGTTATGGGATTTAAAAAATATAATAAGGTTTGGTTTTATATCTCCATATAGATGTAAAATTATTTTCTTGTTGGGTATAAGTGTACTGGATATAAATGATAACACCTAATAAATAGAGAATGTATGTTCTTTTCAGATTCAGTGAAACATTTAAAAATTTAATAGTATATTCAGTTCAGTTCAGTCGCTCAGTCGTGTCCGACTCTTTGCCACCCCATGAACCACAGCACGCCAGGCCTCCCCGTCCATCACCAACTCCCGGAGTCCACCCAAACCCATGTCCATCGAGTCAGTGGTGCCATCCAACCATCTCATCCTCTGTCGTTCCCTTCTCCTCCTGCCTTCAATCTTTCCCAGCGTCAGGGTCTTTTCAAATGAGTCAGCTCTTCCCATCAGGTGGCCAAAGTATTGGAGTTTCAGCTTCAACATCAGTCCTTCCAATGAACACCCAGGACTGATCTCCTTTAGGATGGACTGGTTGGATCTCCTTGCAATCCAAGGGACGCTCAAGAGTCTTCTCCAACACCACAGTTCAAAAGCATCAATTCTTCAGTGCTCAGCTTTCTTCACAGTCCAACTCTCACATCCATACCTGACCACTGGGAAAACCATAGCCTTGACTAGACGGACCTTTGTTGGCAAAGTAGTGTCTCTGCTTTTTAATATGCTATCTAGGTTGGTCATAGCTTTCCTTCCAAGGAATAAGCGTCTTTTAATTTCATGGATGCAGTCACCATCTGCAGTGATTTTGGTGCCTAGAAAAATAAAGTCAGCCACTGTTTCCACTGTTTCCCCATCTATTTGCCATGAAGTGATTGGACCGGATGCCATGATCTTAGTTTTCTGAATGTTGTATTAGACTAGAGAAAAATCTCAATAAATGCTAAATCATAGAAATAGCTAGTCTAAATTCTTTGGCCACAAAGAAATAAAGTTAGAAATTGACCTAAAGAAGTATAGACAAAAGTACTCTTTACTTAGAAATTGAGAATTGTAACAAGTAAATGTTATCACTTACTATAGAAAAAACTGACAGATGTAAGGTAAATTGTGAGGACTGTGAAAGAATGTATGGCTGTTAATATTTCTATAAACAGAAATTTACTTGAAATAGATTTTTTTTTAGAACGGACCCAATAAAATTAATCTAATAAAATTAAAAAATTTTAATAGACATACAATGTTAAAAGTAACAAAAATGTGTACATAATTTGGTTTTATAAAATCATTACTCAGAAAATTTTAGAATGTCTACCAAAAATTTAAGAAAAAGATAATTTCTCACATTTTATACATTTTTCTAGAGTGTTAAAAATGATGGAAATCTACCAAAGTGATTTTGCCAAGCTTATAAGCATGGCTGCTGCTGCTGCTATGGCTGCTAAGTTGCTTCAGTCATGTCCAACTCTGTGCGACCACATAGACGGCAGCCCACCAGGCTCCCCAGTCCCTGGGATTCTCCAGGCAAGAACACTGGAGTGGGTTGCCATTTCCTTCTTCAATGCAGGAAAGTGAAAAGTGAAAGTGAAGTCGCTCAGTCATGTCTGACTCTTACTGACCCCATGGACTGCAGCCTACCAGGCTCCTCCGCCCATGGGATTTTCCAGGCAAGAGTACTGGAGTGGGGTGCCATTGCCTTCTCTGTATAAGCAAGCACACATGAGTAAAACTATAGACTAATATTGTTTCTACTATAGATATAAATACCCTAAATAAAATGATTTTAAAAAATTAAATTCAGTAATACTTCAAATCGTACATCATTACTTGCTAGTGTTTACTGTGGTAATGGCAGCCCACTCCAGTGTTCTTGCCTGGGGAATCCCATGGACAGAGGAGCCTGGTGGGCTGCAGTTTGTGGGGTTGCAAAGAGTTGGACATGATTGAGTGACTAACACACACTGAGGATATATGTTGTTTGGAAATACAGTAATGAAATTTAATGTATTAACAGATTAAAAGGGTAAACTCTGTTAATAATAATGTAATGAAAAATGAATATAATAAATAATGAATAATATAATGAGTCCTAGAATAAGAATGAAAAGTACAGCCATACAAATGACTGTCGTAAAGACTATCCAGGAGATACCCCAAGACATGGAAAAATCAACAAAGCATTCTAGGTGGAAAAAAAAAAAAAAAAAAAAAATATATATATATATATATATATAAGCAAATACAGAACAGTATGTATAGTATGATTCTTATGTTAAAACAAGACACAAATTAAACCTATGTATATAAATAGAGAAAAACTAGAGGGAAACATACCAAAGTGATAAACATGGTTACTTTGAATGAAGGAAATGGGATTGGCGTGCAGAAGCAAGGCTATTACTCTATATATTGAATTTTTGATTAATAATCATAACTATAACTGTATGTGCTTTTTAAAATCACCAAATTGCATTCAAATTTTAGTTGCATAAAATAATTAAAACATCAAAGGAAGAGGGTCCTCATTTATAAAATCCTTTCACTGATCCTGCTACATCAGGTAGAAATACATATTTCCTCTGTGGAGGAGGGCTATTTGTCAGTCAGTTATTCAGGTCATGTGCAAACCATTCCTTCTGAACATATAGCTGCCTTTCCTGGGATTCTGGATCCGGGAGCATCCTTAGATGTTTGTTTGAGTTTCTTTAGTAATTTTTCTACCAGAAGGAAATGCTCTGTTCAGTTGCTTTGTTCTTATATCAAGTTTATCTCTCTTCTAAAATGATTAAACTAGCTACTGATTGGTTTATATAATGAATCCAGGCAAATCAAAGTCATGGTCCCTGGAATTCTCAGTATTGAACTCTTTTGCTTGCCACCTCTTCCAATGCCTAGGTCTGCAGAACACAACCAGAAGCTTTTCATAATATTCAAAATGTACCGCCAATTTTTCCATAACTTAAATGTGACAAATTCATATCTTTTTTTGGAATGACAGAGCTAGTCTGATTTTATGGAGACAGGGTAATGATGTCAAGATAAGATAAAACAATATTGGCCAGTGTCTGTGAACATGTTTTAATGTCACGACAGACTCGGGCAGAGTTGGGGACAATGCCACACAATAAAAATATTGAGTCTCTGCAGGCACAGAAACAGCTCATAATTCTTGGTGAATAAAACCCAGAGTAAATCATATGAAATCAATTGATAAGAGATTCCCCAGCAGATTAAAAATTCTCTTCCCTTCATTAATGAACGGCTGTAGCCCAGAGTTGATTGTTGACAAGGCTTATTTTGATAAATGTCTTCTTAGTCACTGAAAATAAATTTGCCATAATGAGACATTATTTTCTATTTCTTCTATCAAGTTTATATTTCTGTGTTGCCCTCTGGGGAGGTGGAAGAGAGAACTGATAACTCTGGACCAGGAATTTCTTCTTGACATCTAAACTGTCTACACTATACTCTGTCCTCCTTCACAGATTTTACCTTCAGAAAACTAACAAAATTACACACTGCAAACCCATGCAATCATGTATTACAGGACACCTGAAACACTGGATGAGGGATAGCAAATAGATAACCTTGGAGTCTGAATTCTGTTTTAGATGATGTTCCCTGTGAAGCAGGCTCTGAGGTGGAGATTAGCATGAAGGAAGTTGATTGGGGAATCAGCTTCTCAGAACAAGACATAGAAGAGGGAAGGGAGCAGAGCTGGTCCAAAGGAGTGGCAGGACTGTCATGCGGTGACAATAAAGGCCTCATCTGATCTCTTGGAGCACTCTGCAGCTGGGATGGTCCTGCAGAGTGGTCTCCAGTTGGTTCAAGGGGAAGACTCTTTAGAACTTGCATTGAATGTGGGTGTTTCAGGGACAGCATTTGATGAGGTGGCTCTTTTCAGCCAGGGACTCTCGAAAGGGGTTTCCAGCTGTCACTCACCACATCCCCAGCAGCTGGGGAATTGCATACCTCAATGTAGAGGGCAGGACCTGGCCACCACAGAGTCTGTTCCCTGTCTAGTTAGTTAATGCTTTTGCTTACTCCTCCTGAGTTCTCACTTCAATGCTTATTGGAATATCATTGCATAATCTATTATCTCAGTTAAGTCACTCCACCTCTATGTAGAATGCAAAGGTGGAAATCATGACTAGATCATCCCACCTAGGAACTCTGTGTACTAAGGATATTCTTGGGCTTCCCTGATGGGTGAGATGGTAAAGGAACTGCCCACAGTGCAGGAGACCCAGCTTTGATCCCTGGATTGGGAAGATCCCCTACAGAAGGAAATGGCACCCCACTGCAGTATTCTTGCCTGGAGAATTCCATGAACAGGGGAGCCTGGCAGGCTACAGTCCATGGGGTCACAAAGAGTCGGACACGACTGAGTGACTTAACACACACACACACATACACACATACACACACACAAGGATTTTCTTACTGGAGTGTTTTAAGCATGACAGTTTAGAATAGAAGTGCAAAAGGTAATGTAGTTTCTCATGTCTTTGGTGGACAAGCCCACTTCATTCCTTTTACATGCTTTTATTTAAACCTCTCATGGGTGACTGGGATGAAAGGAGGTCACAGGCATCTTTGACAGTCTGAAATTTTCAGGAATAGTTCCAAAATTTATTTAAGTACTGATTGTCTTCTATGCACATGAGAGAGAAGAAAAAAAAAATCTTCATAAATAACAGAATTAAGCATGCTCTATTTTGTAGCCTTGTAATGACCTCCAGCAAATGCCTGACCTACTTCTGAAGGCCTTGAGTCCACTTGCATGAACACAATGTCTTAAAAGCTGACTCGGAAATCAAAGTCAAAAATTGGCACCGTCCAAGTAATGGGGCAGGGAGGGATGTCCTGTGCTATTTGGTAGAAAAGACAAAATTTAAAATAGAATAAAAATTGCCTCCAGTCATTTAATTTGGAGGGAGCACAGGAACTGTACAGCATTTGAGTCTGATAGTAGCTTGAATTAAAAGAACTAATCTGCAATGGATTTTCTTCTTATGCTGATCCTGTTGGAAACAGATATTTCTCCAGCTATATTAACGCCTAGAGGCAGTAACTCCTGCCTGCCCGCAAGAGGTTAACTAGTAAGCAGTGCTCTGTGAAGATCCCCAAATGTTCTGTGTCAGATTCTTATTCTTCCTGCTGCAACTGATGCTGTCACTGATCAGCAGAAACAAGGTTTTTGCTGTTTTACTTTAGAAGGTAAATTTCACAGTAAGAGGCCAAGAAGAGATTATGTTAGAGAAGTCTTGGACTTACCTGATCCAAGAGTTATTCCTTTGCACTATAAGAGAGGCTCAGGGAGAATGACTTCTCTACCCTCTCAGTCCTGGTGTAAGTCACTTATATGCTCTAGCAACATTTCCCACTCTGTGGCTTTTTTAACACTAGTCTTGTGACTGACTTCAGTAAAAACTCTTTCTGTTAAATAAATCTGGGAAATACAATTAATATTTCCTATACCCCTTTCTTGCAGATTCACAGCGAATATCAGCACGTGAAAAGAGCATGTGCTCCTGACTTCAAAGAAAAAGCCTGGTGAATCCAGATTTTTCCAGTCTTCCTTAATTTATGGTCCTCCTCCCTCTTCCCTCATTTGGTCACACATTCATAATTCCCACAAAATGTACTGCAGACCAGTTTGGGAAATGCTGTTTGAGCTGAACTGTCAATCAAGGTCAAAGGGCACTCCAGTGCTGTTCTTACCAGTCTAACCTGTCTGCCTCCTCCAGGAATCCTCTGAGCACCCTGTGAAGGAGTCAGGTTAAGTGACTTCCCAAGGCTGATAGTCAAATCTCCTCTTGCCTTCCTTCTTTTCCCTTCCCTTTCCCAGCCTTCTCTTCCCTTTTCCACCCCTCCCTCTTTTTCCTTTAAGCCACAATAGTACTTTCACAGCAGAGGATCACCCCGGCTTGGTTATAAACTCTTAATATGTCAGAAAAATCTTAGGTCTCCACTCTGCTGTGCTCACAGTAAACTGTCAATAAATACTGATGGATAATTGAAGAACTCAAAGCATTTTTAGATGACAGAAAAAATTGAAAGAATTTATCCCTAAGAGTGTGTATGGTTAAAAACATGGCTGGTTCAGAGGCAGGAGAGTCTTGAGGATGGGCTGTAGCTTTGGGCAAGGTTGTGTCATCTTCCTGGAGCTCAGTCCAGGGAGCGTGGGATTCTTAGCAGCACAGTTGTGATCCACAGTGACGTCAAACTCAGTCAATACGTATGGATAGTGATGTATTCCCCTGGAGCAAATCACAACCCGTTTGACTACCTTTGTTCTTCTAGTCAAAAAGTTACAAGAAAATCTCATTACTTTCATCCCACCTCTAGTTTTTTTTTGTCCCCCAAGGATGCTATTCAATTCTAAAAGCCCTTGAGAAGCTCCCCAAGGTATACTGTTTCTTGCTTTTACTACATCTTCTGATTATAACTTTTTTTTTTGATTCCTTGAAAAATGCTCTAATAACCTTTTACTGTAAATAGTGACTACTACCCTCAGATTTAACTCTCCCAAAAGAAAGACACAAAAGCAACTCCAGTATGAGGGTATAAGGAGGAGGTGGTGGCTATTATACCACTAGGATTTATATGGTATTATAAGTTTCTATACAAATGGGAATTACAGAGAATCTACTTGCCTTCCTGGTTACAACCTGGTTACCTTATAGAACATTCCACTTCTGTTCACTGTAGAGCATGGACAGGTTAAGATTTCTTTAGATGAATAGATCAGCAGGTAGAAATGTAAAAGTTTTATATAGTCTAGGATTATTACATCAGCTTTTGCTTTGTAAATATAAAGGATATTTACTATAAGATCTGTATTTATTTAAAAAAAAAAATAGAGCCTGTTAAAGCACCTGCAAATAGACACATGAAAGTATAAAATGTTCAAATTCCTTCAATATAGTATTTTTTTCACAAACATGGTTATGAGAAATTTTAGTCTGTACTGTTCACCACAGAAAGGACATTTAACAAAGAAGATGCAGCGTTATGGAATTCAACTCTGGATTCTGACAACAAAGGACCAGCATACCCATCTAATTTTTTTTTCATTCTTTTTTTTATTTTATTTTATTTTATTTTTTTTAATTTTAAAATCTTTAATTCTTACATGTGTTCCCAAACATTTCAATCAAGCAAATGACACATGTTGCCTGCCATTTAATATAGTCTCTGTATTCAAGGATCACTTCAGACTTTCAGGTTTACTTGATGAAGAGTTTGGATTGATGTCACCAGGGAATGCTTCCTGGTGGAGGCAGTATTTGGGCCTTGAATGGTGGTTAACATTTGGACAGAATTTCCTCAGTGGGAATGAGTGAGGGGTGCTTTTAGGCTTCCGGAATACCATCATGAATGGTGCAGAAATGACCAGAGCACTGCCTTTGTCAGGGTAGTGCTCCAGTCATGGACTGAAGTGCAGTCCCTAAACATAAAAGCAATGGGAAACAATGCTGGGCATGTCCACTTTGGAAATTGCTGAGTGGTGATTTTGCTGTCTTTCTATGGTCCAGCCACTTTTACCTTAGTATTGTAATAAGCTGACCTATCCTAATCCATTGCGAGATATATCAGGAATTTGACCCTGGGGAAAATAACAAGTAGAGATTTTGTTGACCTACATTTGTTTTATGTAAATTAAAGCTGCTACTTTTATAATCATGTGTGGTAAGAGCCTTAGCATATCATGAAGTCTGCTATTGTCCGCTGCTGCAATTTAGGCATGACTGGGCCAACCTGGCCAATTAGTGGGACAGAATGAGTAACATGCAGTACCATATCCACTACATCCATCAGCATGGGTTCAAGGCCATCAGCCTTGGGGTGAATAAACGCAGCACAGAGAGACACTGTGCCAAAGCCTTCATCAGACAGGAGCCCGTGGTCTCATAGCTGCTCCTGGACTCTTCTCCTGATCCAGCCCTGATACATATCTGGGCCCTGAGATGACAGAGGCTATAAATACCTATACATTACATACTCGGGCTCAAAGAACATTGACTTTATTGTTCAGCTGTGTCCAAATCTTTGCAACCCATGAATGGCAGCTCACTAGGCTTCCCTGTCCTTCACCATCCCTAAGAGTTTTCTCAAACTCATGTCCACTGAGTCAGTGATGCCATCCAACCATGTCAAACTCTGCTGCCCCCTTCTCCTCCTGCCCTCAATTTCCCCAGTATCAGGGTCTTTTCCAGTGAGTTGGTGCTTTGCATCAGGTGGCCAAAGTATTGGAGCTTCAGCATCAACCCTTCCAGTGAATATTCAGAATCAATTTCCTTTAATATAATGCCACACAAGATGGAGAGAATGCTTTGCCACATATCTCTTCACTGGTAAAGGGAGCTGAAAAAGTACTATACTTAATAGAGTAGCTGGAAAAACTGAAGCACAAAGAACACCAATACAGTATACTAACACATATATATGGAATTTAGAAAGATGGTAATGATAACCCTGTATGTGAGACAGCAAAAGAGACACAGATGTATAGAACAGACTTTTGGACTCTGTGGCAGAGGAAGAGGGTGGGATGATTTGGGAGAATGGCATTGAAACATGTATACTATCATGTAAGAAATGAATCGCCAGTCTAGGTTCAATAGAGGATACAAGATGCTTGGGGCTGGTGCACTGGGATGACCCAGAGAGATGATATGGGGAGGGTGGTGGGAGGGGGGTTCAGGATTGGGAACTCATGTATACCCGTGGCGGATTCATGTCAATGTATGGCAGAACCAATACAGTATTGTAAAGTGAAAAAAAAAGAAAACAACAACAACAAAAAAAGATTTTGGAAACTATTTTTGAGTAAACGTAACTTAGAGCATAAAAAGAAAAAGAACAGTTCAGATACTGAGATACTCTGGAAGTTTCCAGAAGTACTTGAGGCATGGGCTTCAGCAGATGAAGAGGAGATATATATATATATATATATCCATCCATGTATATAAGGGACTTCACTTCCTATCCAAGCAGCTAACTGATTACTTGGGTAAACAGTGTCACTGGCATTCTTTTGCATACCAGTGCAATTACTGAATTACCAGTAAGAAAGGAAGTGGCCTTATAGCTACAAGACTCATTGTATCAATACAAGAAATCCAGTGTCATATGCATGAACATCCAGATGTACAGAGCTAGGGGGAAAACATCTGAGAAACTCAGCTGTAGGTAACTGGTCATGGAGCCATCGAAATATCAAATGGGTGATGTCTAGAGGACTGTGATTTTCTGTGATAAACCTAGTAGCCAGGTGAAGCAAGGATTAGTTAGAGCATATATTACAGGCTAGGAGGCCAACTTAAAGGGTGGAGTTTAAAGCAGCCAGTGTTGCAGCTGAAATCAGAAAGCATTATGTTCATGCTCTGGCTCTCCCAATTAGTTGCTGTGTGCCCACAGACAAGTTTCTTTACTTTCTGAACCCACTCCTCACCTACTAAGTTGTCCATGAGATCAGAGTCTTGGTTTACCTCTCCTCCTCTTCAGTATCAACATTGCTAATTCTACTCAAATGTATTTCTTCCTCGTCCAGGCCTTATGAAGTATTCTTACCTGAATTTGATCTGTCTCCAGCTATCCCTTTGAAAATATGAACACCTTGAAGAATATTCTGAGTTTTTCAGCTAGTACCGCAGGGAGATACACAAGGGGGAAAGTATCAAGTATGTGAAAGCTTAGAAAGCAGTATTTTGTAAAAGGCTTTTCAGTGATTATTCAGTCTCATCTTCAAATTTAACTTTCCTGGCACCCTTACAGGTTCCCTGGGGACTCATCTATTTTTCCCCTGCAAGTCAGCCCTGCCCAAGCCTGTTCTCACTGATCTTAGTGTTTATGTTTGCTTCTCCTTTTTTTTCCCTGTGGGCTTTTTTTTTTAAGTAGCCACTAGAAGAGATAGGCGGTAAGTGCTCATAGTGTCATTATGGTCCAGGAAGCTCCTCCACAGGGAGCTCTGGGTTAGGCAGTTGCCTGGTCACATCTTCCTTCTTTGTGCAAGAAGCATGCAGTCCTATGCAGGGCAGTCATTACAGCAGTCATATGGTAGTTTCAGAAGCAGAGCTTATCACCTCTCCCTCCTATGGCCCTTGGAGTATTCTAAACTGAAATCAACTGAGTGTGAGCTGTGCACAAGAACATAAAAAAGGAACCTGAGCCTGCAATTGTCTGTATGCCTTTAGGGTTGTGATGATATATATACATGTATATGTATGTATGTATATATATATATTTGATGGAAGTATTCAGAAAATGTTTATGTGGGGAGTGGAGAGAAATGTTTCTAAACCTGTACTTCTACTCTTAGATAATGTAAGATAATCAGGCCAAACACATAGTAAGGGGCTAAGGAATGTTGGTTCATTTCCTGCTGATATTAACTACAAATATGTGAGCAGGTCATATATATTGGGATTCCTGTTACATATTGCAATATATAATACAAATTCTAGGACAAAATATTGAGACATTATACTCAGTTCAAATTCTCAGGTTCCTCTTTTCCCCCTCTTTTTCCCCTCTCCCCTACTCTTTTGGTGGACTGGAGCTGATGCAGTTCCTGAACATAGATCATGTTCTCTCTTTTCCCTGTCCTTGATGCATTTCCATTTTTGTAGAGTGTGACCTGCTTCTGTATGTTGGTTAAGTTACTTAGAACTTCATGGCCATGTGGATTTTCCGCAGGAAGTTATTTTTCTCTCCTTGTTTGACATGGTGGTGGTGGGTGCTTGGCAAAGGAATGTGAGAGCTCATTAGAGTTTATTGTATGGTGCAGCAGGGGGAAGTAAAATTATAGAAGCCAAGGGGTGTGGGAGGAGAGGCAATTGTTAGACCAGGGCTGACACCAATAACTTTTTACGAGGGTGAGTCAAAGCATCGGGGAGGCTGGAACCAGGTTTCCACCTCTTGAACCTATTACTGTAGATCATGACACAGAATGGAAGGAAGGCAATCCTCTCTCAGGCTGGTGGAGAAAAAGCCTGAAGTTATGGAGACAGATGTCAAAGTATTTGAACTCAACTATTGGTTAGGGTGGTGGGGATACTAGGAGAAACCATTAGTGTAGCAAATATAGTGAAAGTCAATACCTGACTGCCTAGAATAACAGGGGCAGGGCACATCCTTAGTGAATAAAATAGCTTGAGTGGGTGATTTCCAGACACTTGAGATGGTAGCTTCTTCTGTCTATTTTCATCTCCTTGTGTAAAGAAGGAATTAGTGGAATGCTTAACCTGCTAGAGAAATATGATAAATCTTGGACACAGAAAGCTTGAAAACTACCCTCTAAATGGAGACACTGTGATCCCATCTTTATCAACTCTTTGGCTTTGAGAGTTGACAGCAAAGTGTCATGAGCTGACCAAGATGTGATCTACATTGTTGATGAGGTTGGTCCAGCCTAACAACTCTCTGCCAGTTCCTATGTGACTCATTTCTTCAGTCCCAGGAAGAGGTCACAGGTAGGGAAAGCATGGATGGGCCAAAACTTGGCTCTTCTCTAAGCCAGTAGCACCTGGATTTTTGCATTTCCTACAGGTATCATTGACCTAGAACACTTTTAACCCCTCAGGTAGACTCAGTGTGTCAAGCATAAAAGAGAGAGCCATTTTCATCAATAAAACAGGAATAGAACTACATGAGTAAAAACTTCTGATGTATGTCTTTACACTTCATCTCTTCTGATGTCAGTACTCTATGCATTCTTCTATTCATTTGCTTATTTCTTGCTAACAATCATATTTTCCTGTGAATATTACTAGTAAAAAAGTCAAGACTCCTTAAGTAAGATCTCTTAATCCAGAGGTCCCCAAACTTTTTGCCCCAGGAACCAGTTTTGCAGAAGATGGTTTTTCTACAGGACCGAGGTGGGGGTACTGGTCTGCGGCCCAGGGGCTGGGGACCCCTGCCTTAACCCATCTGCATTGCCCGTTTTATAAAAAGTCCCAACAGCAGCCACAGCCATGATGGAGAGCGTGTCTGTGGCATAGAAGGTGACAAGTTGTTAGCACTTATCTGCCACTGCCAAGTTGGCATGGCCTGTGAGCCAGTGCTCTAGCTGTGGTCAGCTTCAGGTGGACACTGGCAGGGGGTAGAGTGTGAGAAGAGAAGGGCTCTCTGAAATTTCTTGGAGCAGCACCCTGTCCTGTATCAAAAGAAAACTGCATTGCATGGGAGCACAGAGAGGTTACACACACCCGTTGGGACTGGATGGCAGGCCGCTGCTTTCCGCTTGGTCATTGTGCCTGCCCGGTGTGTGGTCACAGTGCTGCCCCATTAGGATTCTTAGAGAGTGAGGACTTCTTGGATGGCATTCAATGTTCTTTTGTGCTGACCTGGAAACCAGCCTTGGTGAGGTTTTAATGCGTGTGAAGAAGTGGCTGTGTCCTAGATGAAGCGTTGAAATGGAGCCGATTCCAAGGCCCTGGGGTCTAGATCTTTTTTTTAGCCTTCATTGACTTGGCATTCAAAAGTCTCATGTGATAAGTCTCCTGGAGACGGTGGATTGGGCTCCTCTGCTGATTATCAGGAAAGCCATTCGCACCCCAGCAGCGTGCCCGCCTGGGTTAAGGGCAGTGGGAACAATGCCCATAGACTTGGCAGTGTCTTCTCACTGAGCATCAGACCCTGCTCTTCTCATCCTAGGCTTGGGACCTTTGCTTTGGGCATGCTCCCAGACAAAAGGTTTTCTCTTGTGGTTGTCATAGACAAAACCAGCAAGGAAGGGCGTCCCCTGGAAACATTTATCCTCAGACGGCCCTGTTTGTCCTCAAGCTGTCTCCTCTTCCTAGCTACTTTTCCTACAGAGCAACATGCTTTAAGATCCTTTTTTTCTAGGCTCTCTCTGACCTTTATTTTAAGTATCTTGTGACATGTGTACATGTGTTTTTATTGCAAACTGCTTCAAATCCATTTGGATATGGATGGTATACAAATTATAAATAAATAAATACATGATAAAGAGAGGATCTCTTCCCTGCCAGCTCGTCGTTGCTTAAAAAGCAGCAAGTTTGCACTTGCGTGACTCTGCTTTTGCTGGGCCCCATGCCGGCAGCCAACAGGAGTGAAAACAAAATCTGTCCCTTTCAGCACCACACATTCCTCTCCTGAGCCTAGGGGAAGAGGTGGCAAGTATCATTTGCCAATCATGAACCAGATAGCCTTTCCTTGACTGAATCCCACATCGTTAATGAAATTCTGCCCACTAAATAAGATACCCACAGCTTTTCTTAGCAGGTACAAAACATCTCATACCACTCCCACAGCTCTACCCAGCTCCCTGGCTTCCTGTCCTGTTCTGCTCCTCTGCCTTTTTCCTAGGAACCTTGTTTTTCTCATAAGCAAATGCTACCCTATCCTTAATTTATCCTACATGTGAATCTCTCAATGCCTGCTTTAATGAAATTCTAGTCTTCCCTTGAATTTCCATTATTTCCAAAAGGGCTTTTGTTTATTGTTTTGATAGTTCCTTTATTCATCTCTTGCTTGCTCCTTATCTTGCTGACTCTCTCTTTCAAATGATTTTTTCTGTCTTTGAACCTCGAAGCCACCCCTACTCTTTTCATTTTCAGCAGAGGACAACTGGGCCTGTTGAATTGAGGCTGTTGGAGTCATTCTGGGTGATTCCTCTGTTGAAATCTTTTCTTTGGGCTTTCAGTTCTCCTGTCTCTGTTTTAGTTGTTGTCTTCCTCGTCCCAAGGCTAGAGATTCAGCCTTCACCTAGAGATTCAGGACTTCATTCATTCTCTACTACTCCACTTTCTTGCCCCCATTCATTAGCCCTTTTCTTCCCATGACTTGATCTACTTCTTTAAGTTTTACTTCTACCTTGAGTCTTAAAAAATATTAATAAAATAGTAACTCATTTTGCCTTGTTACTTCCACAGGCCATTTTTTCTCAAGCTCTTTTTCTTTTCATTATTAGCCTTTTGGAAGGAACTGACTATATGTTGATACCCTTTCCTACTTCATCACCTTCATGCCATTACTGTGTGACTCCCAATACCATAACTACAAAGAAATACCTTTCCTAAGAATTCTTCATAATCCCTTATCTGCCACATGCACGTGACTCCTCCCACCTCATGTTCTATGGAATAGTGTTCTCCCCTTACTCTGCACTTGCTTTCCATGCTGTCCTTTAGGTCCTGCTGCGTCTAAATCTGGTCCTCTTCCACGTCATTTGCTGCTTCTTTGAGTTCTTTGCTCTGTCTTCTTTTCTGAAATTTTCAGTTTTTGAATCTCAGTGTTCTACTTGAAAATTCCTATTTAAGATTCTATCCCATTAGAACCTCAGCTCCCTTTTCCTCCATTCTTTACTGGAGGGAAACAGTTGGCTTTGTTTCGCCTTCTTTCAGGTTCTGTGAGCTTTGAGTTCCTTTCTTCCATATTTCTTTGAACATTGATAGATATTGTGAATATCCCTCACCAGTGTCTCTTACATTCCTTCTCTTTCTTTCTTTTCCCACTGTCAACTCTGTTTCAGATATCTCTGCCTCTCCCTGAAGCTATCCACTGAATATCATGGATATCTGGAGGGCAGATTTCATTTGGAACCTGAATCAATGACATACAGATGATTCTCTTCTACACCCTGCTACATAGCTATGCGTATGTAGACCATGGAAAAAGCAGTTTTGCATTCCTGATGATGGTGTTGTGTTGAAAGATAAAACTTTATTTCACTTATATTAGGTTTCACAGGAAAATGGTATTGTTTTGAAGTGAGGTTGTTATGTGCTGCTGTGTTTTACTCAGAAAGAACAAAGTTAATCAAGAGTAGCTTGGAGTAGGCAGAGATTGGAGTTTGAACTCATGGAGAAACCCAGAAGAGGGGATGCTCTCAGAAGACAAGAGAATGCAGGAGACATTTCACCAGTGGTAGGCTGCAAATAATACAGGGAAGAAAATCTTAGTGGAGTTCATTAAAACATTGCTTCTAAGCCACAAAATAGTCTTCATGTCATATTTAACATGTTAACACTATATATAAAGTAAATAAGGAAGAAAAAAATCATGGAAGTATTAGAGACCATATGTGTTAAAGAGCAAAAAAACTCATGCAAGATTGTATCAGAAGCTTTATTTTATCAAAAATGTTGTATATCCTTTGCTATGTATTTATATGTAGTATTTTTACATTCATTTTATTAATGTCTATGTTGCTTTATGGGTAAATAATTATATCTGAATATGAAAGAGCAGGCCATTTATATATATATATATATATATATATATACACACACACACACATATATATATACACACATACTGTATATAGCATATCCAAAATCTAGCAAAGTTCTCCTTAAGCTAGCACAAGAAAATCTATGGAAGAAGTAAACATATATATATGTATGCACACATACATATATATATATATATATATATATATATATATATGCATATATATACATACTACACATATAGTGTAGACACATATATACATTATATATGTGCACTGTTCTGTAGTGTATATACATACACATATGTATGTATGAATGTATGTATGTATACACACTATATATAGTGTGTGTGTATATGTAAGTATGCATGCATACATACAATCTTCTGCTGCTTCTACAGATTTTCTTGTGCTAGCTTAATGAGAACTTTGCTAGATTTTTGGACATGCTAAAGAGGTACTGCTAACCCAGTGATACAAAACAGAAATAAAAGTGAAGCACTAAAGAATAGTAAATGACCTCCTTAAATCTCTATTAAATTAATAGAGACTGTATTAAATTTAGGGTCCTTTCTGCTGCTGCTGCTGCTGCTAAGTCACTTATTAAATCTTTTTATTGGTAAAATTTGCCATTTTAATTGTTTTTGAAGTATACAATTTATTGGCATTAATTACATTCACAATGTTGTACATTCATTTACTATCTATCTCCAGTTTTTTCCTCAATCCAAATGGAACCTCTATAACCATTAAGGAACAACTCCCCATTCCTCTCGCCCCCTCCATCCTTTATAACATCTAATCTATGTTCTATCCCTATGAATTGTGTATTTTAGATATTTAATATAAGTGAAATTATACAATATTTGTCTTTTTGTCTCTAGCTGATTTCACTTAGCATCTTTGTTTATAATGTTGCAGCATGAATTTGAACTTACTCCTTCTATGATTAAATGTATTAATATTTCATTGTTGAATATACAGTTGGCATTCTATATCTGTGGGCTCTACATCCTTGGATGTATCCAACTATGGATCAAAAATACAAAGAAGGAAAAATTCCAGAAAGTTCTGAAAAGAAAGTTGAATTTGTTGTATTCCCTGGTGGCTCAGTGGTAAAGAATCCACCTGCTAATACAGGAGATGCAGATTCAATCCCTATGTGGGGAAGATCCCCTGGAGAAGGAAATGGCAACCCACTCCAATATTCTTGCCTGGAGAATTCCATAAACAGAGGAACCTGGCAGGCTATGGGATCCATGGGGTTGCAAAAATTTCATCCATGACTGTGACCAAACAATAGCAAGTAACTATTTACATAGCATTCATATTGTATTAGGTATTATAAGTAATCTAGAGATGATTTAAAGAATACAGGAGGTTGTACATAGGTTATGTGCAAATAGTACTTCATTTTATATTAGGGACTGGAGCATCAGTGGGTTTTGCTATCCATAGGGGGTCCTGAAATCCACCCCCTGAGGATACTGATATGTCATGTTTTTAACCCATGGATGAATATTTTGGGTTATTAAATAATGCTTCCATAAACATTGACACATAAGTATTTGTCTCAGTCCCTGTTTTGAATTCTTTTGGTCTATATATTAATACTTAGGAGTGGAATTGCTAGGTCATATTTCATGTTTAGCTTTTTGAAGAACCACCAAGTTGCTTTCCATAAGCAGCTGTACCATTTTTTATTTCCATCAGCAATATATGAAGATTCCAACTTCTCCACATCTTTGCCAACACTTGTGGTTTTCTGAGCTTTAAAATTTAATTAATAAATTAATTTAACATGTATGAAGTGGTATCTCATCGTCATTTACATTTGCATTCCCCTGCTCAGACGGTAAAGCATCTGTCTACAGCACGGGAGACCTGGGTTCTATCCCTCAGTCGGGAAGTTCCCTGGAGAAGGAAAAGGCAACCCATTCCAGTACTCTTGCCTAGAAAATCCCATGGAAGTAGGAGCCTAGTGTCCATGGGGTAGCAAAGAGTCGGACACGACTGAGCGACTTCACTTTCACTTCAGTGATTAAGGATACGGAGAATTTTTCCCGTGATTGAGTATTTGTATATCATCTTCAGAGAAGCGTCTATTCAAGTTCTTTGCCAAGTTTTGTATTGGACTGTTTGTCTTTTTGTTGTTGAATCACTTTTAACTTTATTAATATTGTCCTTTGCTGCACACATTTTAATTTTAATAAAATCTGATTTATTTTTTCTTTTGTTTCTCTTAGTGTGATAAGAATTCGTTGCCAAATCAAAAGTCATGAAAATTTACCCTATGTTTTTCACTGTGAGTTTTATGCTTTTAACTCTAGTATTTGGAACATTAATTCATTTTGAGTTAATTTTTGTATGTGATGTGAAATAGGGGTCCAATTTGCTTTTCTTTTTTTTTGCATGTAGAAATTCAATTGCGCCAACAGTATTGTTGAAGACTTCTTTTCCCTACTGAGTGGAGTTGGCATCCTTCTCAAATTTAAGCAGCTGTCGATGTAGGGGTTTATTTCTGGACTGTCACTTCTATTCCATTGGTGTGTATGCCTATCCTTAAGCCACTATCAAACTGCTTTGATTACTATAGCTTTATAATAATTTTGAAATCAGAAAATTTGAATCCTTTGACTTTGTTCAAGATTGTTTTGCTATTTGGGACCCTTTGCACTTCAACATGAATTAGAGTAATATGTTTTTACATTTTTACAAAACAGGCCTGTTGTAATTTTGAGAAGAATCACATTGAATCTATAGATTGCTTTGAGTAGTATTGCCATCTTAACAGTATTATCTTTCTACCCATGAATGTAGGATGCTTTTCCTTTTCTTTCAGCAATGTTTTATAGATTTCAGTTTACAAGTCTGTCAAATAAATTCCTTTTTGGATTGATAGAAATGATTATGTTTTTCTTCCCCTATTCATCAATGTGGTGTGTTACATTGATTGATTTTCTAATGTTTAACCACGCTTGAATTTCTGGAATAAATCATATTAGGACATGATATATAATTTTTGTGCTGCTGGGTTTGGTGTGATATCACTGAGAGCTTTTGCATCTATATTCATAAAAGATAGAGTTTTCTTTGTTTTAATGGCTCTATCTGGCTTTTATATTCAGATTTTGCTGGACTGGTAGAGGAAGTAAGAAATGTTCCATTCTCTTCTGTTTTTTTTCATAAGTTTGAGAAGAATTGGAGTTATATCTTTAAATGTTTGGTAGAACTCAGCAGTGAAGGCTTTGTGGTTTCTTCTTTAATCCAGTGATTATTTCAGTGTATACTTTCCATATATTGGCAAACTTCGCAGTTTTCCTACAAAACTATCGCTTCATTGTGGTCATACAATATATATTGTATGATTTAAATGTTTTAAAATTTATTGAGGCTTGTTTCATGGCCTACTAATGTGTCTCAGTGTATGTCTTTGAATTTATCCTCCTGGGATTTGTTGAGCTTCATGGATTCATAAATTCATGTTCTTCACCAAAATTGGGAACTTTTCAGCCAATATTTCTTCAGGTATTTTTTTCTGCCCCTTTCTCTCTCTCATCTCCTGCAGTTTGGAAATCAAATTCAATCCTTTTCGCTAGAGTTTGATGATTTTTGTTGGTTTGCTAAATGCTGTAGTAGGTCATTTGTTTAATGACTTATCCAAACTATTTTTGAAAAGACTGTATTCCTTGTTGTGTGTGGCCACTGAAGTCTTTGCACCTTAGTTTATGTTCAGGTAGAAGTTTCCCTTAAATGCCAGTGCTGAACAAATTCCTCTCCCAGTATTTTCGGATGGACTCTAAGCCAGGGCACTCTCTAGAATGTAGTCAAGCTTTCACTGAGTGTAGGGATCAGTCTGAGGTAAAAAGTTTTGTGTATTCTCAGGTCTTCTCTGAGCATTCATCGTGCTCTGGGGATACACATGATTCTGTGTATTTCCCTGCATATATGCCTGCTTTGACATGTTCTAACTTACCGAAGAAACTCTCTCCAGCTCTTACTCTCAGGCCTTAGCTGGTCTGTTGTATGTTGTGACTGTAATCCTTTGCCCCAGGCAACTGAGGTGTTTTAGCTTTGCTTGCAGTGTTTTTGATCAATACCAGTTCTTTAGGGCCTGAGTTTCTAGTTAGGTGAGACAGAGGTGAGCACCTGGTACTAGTCCTTCAGGTCCCACTTGGTCAGAACAAACACACACAGTCATTTATGAATAAGCTCCACTCTGCTCCCTCCTGAGCCGGGGACCAGGTGGAAATCTGAACTGCTGGTGCTTTGATATCACCACTATTCTGGGGGAGGGCTTGGGGCATGAGCAGGTAAAAAATGCCACAAAGCTTTCCTACTGTCTTGAAGTTGCCTTTGTTTTTGTTTTTTGGTTCAACATCTACTTAGTTTTTGGAAGTCTTTGGCTGTCTTCCAGAGCTCTGATACAGTCAATTCTAACAATTTCTCCTTGTTTTTCTTTTTTTTTTCCTGTCGAAAAACGGAACTGAGAGTTGTCTATCTGCCGTTTTACTGGTGTAACTCTCATTCTAAAACTAACCACTTCATTCTTTTGGCAAGATTTAAGAGATTCCTACAGTTTCAGAACTGAAAGAAGATTTGAGGTCGTGTAGTCTGGTGGTTTGTAACCTGTCTCTCCAGGGCACCAGGGATGGTGTGAGATTCCCCCAGAAGCACTCAGTGTTTGAAGCTTTTTACCATGGTCTCCCCCATTTTAACCTAGAGTCATCCAGAGTATGTTACTGTTACTTTTAGTTTTTTAATGGTAAGTTTTCATTTGAATCAAGAATTTTCAGCTTAAAAATTCATTAGAAACTATTGATTGATATCAAATGCCTTGTTCACAGCTAGGCAAAGAGGATTCCTCATTCAAAATAATCAAATTTCCCTGCTATTCCTCCAGGTAGCTGGACTATAAGACATGTAGGCATGCTTGGCAGAAAAATAGCTTGGTGCCTTTGTTCCACGTTTAACTAGGGTAAGGGCACTATGCTATGTAGGAGAAGGTGGGAGCAGGGGGTTGCTGTGTCAATTCTCTATCCTTTTCTAACATCCTGACACAATCCAGTCTTTGCTCCAAATTTGCATGCTCTCTCGGCACAGCTCAGTCTGCTGTTGACTGGATTCAAACCTTCTTAGAGGGTAGCTTGTCAGCTATCTATTGTCACTGTAGAATGCCTGCTTTACTTCTTCCACCATCATCCCAAGGGTTAGCAAAGTATTTTTTCTTACCACATATAATTCTCTCCCCTAGAGGAGATCTAGAAAATAAAATATGCACTGTTTTTGAGCAGCAGAAAGGAGCTTAAGTGATTATTGAACAAGATATTGGTACCCAGAAAGGACTTGGGGCACCATACTTAATATCAAAGTAGAAGTCAAAAGAGGTTCTAAGGTTAAAAAATTTTCTGTAGAGAAAAATAGCAGTCTTTGTTTGATTAATTTCACCTTAGTTTTTAGCAAGTGAGCTGATCTGCTCCACTTAACCTCTCACAGTCTCTCAGAGCCCCAAGATTTCATCTTTTATAGTACAGATAATTAATTTCTTATTCTGCATATGTTCTGTATGATGAATTTTCTTTTATTTGGTACAATTATATACATTTATAGATATAAATTTATTATATTCATGCATACACACATATTTTTATTAGTTGGTTGTATAAAAATATAAAAACATGGTAATATCACTCAGAAGTTTGTAGGAGCAGCAAATTTCAATCCATGGAATATTACATCTAAATAGAAACAATTGGCTTGGAGGTTTTCTTGCTGACTGGTGTATTGACATGATTGTAATACCTCCAGCTGGCTTTTTCACACTGAATGACAATTACACGCATGCCCCATGATACTTGATGCTCACAGAGCATAAAGAGAAAGGAAAACAGTGATCTTAGGTCCATGAGGGAAGGCTATAACCACGGACAAAGTAAGCAAACAGAAGCCCAGCTAATTGAAAGGGAGGGTTGAAAGCAATGTTGAATTGGGAATAGCATCAGTGTCAAAGGGAACTTGAATTTAGCTGAGTGATTGAAAAATAACATGGTGAATTATTTCATTCTCTGAATTTATGGTACTTAAATAAGGCAAAGATTTTCCCCCCTGTGTCTTAAAAAGGGGGCATGTGGAATGACTGGATAAAAGCTATTATTTTCTGACATCAGAAATAGATTTACTCTTGTATGTTTTAACTGTGACATTATGGATATATGACTATGTAACATGAGCATTGGTGGCATCTATTTGAAAGTTCTAAGTATTTGACCTCTTTATACCATGTTACTCCCTCCCTCACCTGCAGTAATAATACTTCTGATAGTTAAGGTAAGGAATAATGGGCATGTATTACATCAATAATAAAAAATCACAGTGACATATTAAGGCAAAAATACTAAAAGTCTTCCTTTGCATGCTTCTCAGAGATAACTGAGAGTGGAAGGATTTTGAATTGGGAATTCAGAAAAGTGGCATTTGCGTGTGTACTCTGTCACTTACCATGTGATTTTTGTCAAGTTACTTTTCTTCTCTTCTCTTTCTTTCTTCCAACCATATGCGCCCAATTTGCATTATGGAGACAGGATCTAATCCCTGGGTTGTTTTGAAATAGATAGGCTCTAATCCCTTGTTTATTTTGAAATAATGTGTAGAAACCATTTGAAAAAAAAAAAAAGTGATATGCTAATGATATGGATGCTGATAGTCTCAACTAGAAAGTAATATTTTCAAAAATTGTTATTCCTTAACATTGAAATGTATGCTATACCATATGTAAAACACATAGCCAGTGAGAGTTTGATGTATAGATATATGACACAGGGAACCCGTAGCCATGCTCTGTGGCAACCTCGACGGGTGAGATGGGGATGGAAATGGGGTGGAAGATTACGAAGGAGAGGACATATGCATACCTATGGCCAGCTTATGTTGATGTATGGCAAAAATGATCACAAATATTGTAATTATTTTCTAATTTAAAAAAAGCTAGATGATAGCAAAGTTCACAGAACTTGTGAATAAATATAGAATTTAAAAAATATTATTCTTATATATTATTTTTATTTTTTAAAGGTGAAAAATGACCAATACAAACCATGTTTTACAAAATAGCCAACATTTAATTACTGTTTTCACCTGAATTGGAAATGGGAAACAGTGAAGAAAGAGCTCAGTAGAAGCAAAGTCAACTAACTGCTGTCAACTAACAGAACTTGTGTATGTTGCTTCACACCCCCCAATTTTTCCTTTTTATTATTCAAATGCAAGTACTCTATTCTCAATTCCTTTAAAATGTTAGGATTTGGTAAGTTTTATCTTCTTTATCTGGGGCTTCCTAGGTGGCTCAGTGGTAATGAATCTGCCTCTAGTGTAGGAGACATAGGTTTGGTCCCTAGGTCTGGAAGATCCCCTGCAGAAGGAAATAGCAATCCTTTCCAGTATTCTTGGGTGGAAAATCTCATGGACAGAGGAGCCTGGCGGGCTACAGTCCAGGGGATGGAAAAGAGTCGGATTCAACTGAGCACATACATCGTATTACCATCACCCCACCCCTTCTCCTCTCTACCACTGTTTCATTCTCTTGGCTAACTTGCATAACGTCTTTGAAACTCAGCTCAGATGTCATGTTTTTCAAGAATTCTTTAATTTCTCTTGGCCACAAGAAGCTGGCCTAACTAAGAAGTCTCCTAGGTAGGACTGTAGCCTGCCAGGATCCTCTGTTCACGGGATTTCCCAGGCAAGAACACTGGAGTGGGTTGTCATTTCCTTCTCCAGGGGATCTTCCTGACCCAGGAATCGAACCTGAGTCTCCTGCATTGGCAGGCAGATTCTTTATCACGGAGCCACCTGGGAAGCCCATCTTAACACCTTATACCTACCTATATCGTTGGACTCTACTATTTGGTGTTTAAAGTGTTATTTATCTTTTACCCCAACTAAAATCTAACACTCATGAAGTTAGAGGTCCTGTGTTACTCATTTGGAGGCTGGCATTTAGTAGATTTTTAATGACTGTTTCTTTAATGAGTGAACAAATGAATGAAGGTATAATATATGAGAAGCTCTTTGCAAAGAATGAAAGATAATTCGGAATATGGTATTTTCCAAATATAACTAGAGAAGGAAGAAGCATTTGTCTCCTTAAACAGTACTATATTTGGAAATCAGCTATTCGGCCATCTCTTCTAATTTGGTGAGTTACTCCAGGAAAATCACTTATGCTCTCAGCACTCAACTTCCCATCCAAAAATGGGACAATCTGCATTTCCTCCTGCCTGCCTCATTAGGAATGTCATAGAGACCAAAATTAGAGCACTTACATGATGTCTTCTGATTTCTTTTTAAATGAAGGTATGTTGTGTATTCTTAGATGATACATTAAATTAATACCTGTTTATAAATTGCTTTATACTCAAGATATTCCTGAAGTTTTCCCTAAACAATTAAATCAAATAACATTTTAAATGGGCTGTGGAGATTTATATTTAAAGCATAGATATTTTTGGTCTATACCAGTTTTGTACAGTACAAAATCTTCTTGAAGTGGAACAATTATTTATAATTTATATTTGTGATTTGTAATTGTTTTATAATTTAGAATTTTGTATAATACCAACCTCTTAAAGCCATACCTCTTATATTCCTCTATTTCTCCCATTCTGTTTAGTGAGCCATTATTGACTGACAGTGGAGAAGAAATATCCTCCACTGAAGTGCCTTTATTGTTTTTGGGAACCTAAACTTCTGCTCATAAACACAACCTCTGTCTTGTAAACAATAATTTTCAGAATTGTGAAGAGGTATTTGTGTCTTTGAGAAATATATAAAGAAGAATTAAGGTGATGGTCCTACGAACTTTGGGAAATCTTAAACTAAAACAAAAGGTGTACCACTCAATAATTCCCTAGAGAATTAGGGACTTTATTTTTAATGAATTTTTTTAATTGACCCCAAATAGAGTAACAAGTCCAGAGTTAGTTTCTCATGTAATTATGGTGTTAATTACCCCCATTTTATCAGGACACTTCTTGTCCTTATCTGGGCAAGAATGTAATTTAGGCTTTGCTTACTCTCCGATTAAGAATACAGACTTAATAGTGTTTAGATTTTCCTTGTTATGAAATTAATTGGGGGCTGGGTTCCTTCTTAGGTTCCCACTATGTTTCTCTATGATATTCTATTTCACGAGAATATGACATCTCTGTCTTAATTACTTATATTCTTTTTGAGTCAACTTGATTGAATATATTGTAGGTACAATAAACTGTACCCATGTAATATCCATGTAGACACCACCACAATCAAAGTTCAGGGCAAATCCAACCACACTGCAGAAGATAACTCATGCCTCTTTACAGTCGTTTACCATTCCATTCCGCCCTAGGCAACCATGAATATTTCCATCACCATAAATTAGTTTGCATGACTTTTTTTTCTTGAGCCCACCTTCTTGAGGTTGAGTTCTTTTATGGAAAGACAAATTATATGGTTGGGAGGAAGGAGAAGGCAGAGCTAAGGCATTTACTCAAGAAAATTGCTTCAGATCTGATAAGCACTAAGCTTTGTGGAAGCAAAGTTTATCTGAACTCATGGGCTAGTAGTTACCTTTAGAACATTGCTAATAAAGAACAACAGAAATGGAATGAAATTTACATCTGGGCCATTTAAGTCAGAAACATCTGGGAGGAAGTTCAAGGTTTGCAGCCATTTTGATGAAGTAAATTTTCCATTCTTTGTAGGAACTTGGTCCCATGCTTTTAGCCATCATTAAGTTACATGGGGCCATAATGTCTTTTTTTTTTTTTTTAACATGTTCACCATTCAGAAGTGAAGTGGTGGTTGTCTTTTTATCATGCAGACTTATAGAATATAAACTCTTATTTTCAGGAGTGCAGAATTTTGTTCTGTTCACATTTTGAAAGTGGTCAGGGTACAGGTCCATACTTCTCATCTCCATTTGGCCTTTACATGGTAATTCTGACCACTGGACATTTGACTTCTATGGCCAAGAGTCTAGTGCTGTTGGTGAAATGTTTGCAGAAGTATTGGTAGAAACTGCCTGGCTAGTATTTTATGCTTATACTATAGTCCATAAATAAACATTATATTTCTTTCTGTAAATATATTTGTGTCCTGGATAGCCAACTGACAACTTTTTTTTTTTTTTTTTTTTGGTCTTCCAGTTACATAGCAATTGTTCTGGATGATGGAATGGTACTGTTTAAGACACTTTCACTCTAAGAGTCTCTTGGGTAGGAAGGAAAATAGATTTCCAGGCTTAAGAATTAAATGGCCCTGTTTAATGGCAATCCTATGATACTCCTGCCCTCACATTAAAATTTTGTTAAATTGGGCTCTAATTTGTTTCAAAGCAAAGTTGAGATGCTCCTATATCATGACTGTCCTAGACACGGGTACCTTTCCACCATGTGAAAGTGAAAATCACTCACTTGTGACTTTGAGACCCCATGTCCTGTAGCCTGCCAGGCTCCTCTGTCCATGCAGTTCTCCAGGCAAGACTACTGGAGTGGGCAGCTATTCCCTTCTGCAGGGGATCTTCCCAAACCAGGGATCGAAACCAGGTCTCCTGCATTGCAGGCAGATAGATTCTTTACCATCTGAGCTACCAGGGAAGCCTGAAAACTACTTCCACCTTATAGAAGTACCATTTTCTTGATAATATTTAGTTGAAGAAGTTATATTTAACCTTTGGATGTTAAGGTTTCCTTTATTCTTTTCAAGGAGGTTTAATTAACCCATCTATTTTTCATGTTCCCTATTGTTTAGAAATTTCTGGGAATATAATTTACTTAAAGCAGTTAAGTCAGTTCTCCTCCCTTTTATTCTTCCATAGGCAAGAACTGTAGTATATGCAGATTATTGAGAGAAGAAAAATAATATCTGAAAAGGTGGCTTTCTTAAAAGGCACCAGTAACATTAGTGTCATGTCTGAAGCACCCATTTGTGTCAACTGTACAGACCTTTCAATGGAAAATTGTGCTGTGCTACCTTTTAAAGTATGAAATGCTAATTTGGGATTTACAGTTTTTGAACTGGAGGGCTGCATTTTGCATGGGATTTTGTTTAATTTCCCAGTGAAAAAAGGCATTTGAAACACAACTGCCTACAGCCAACTGTCAACAAAAATCAACTGTAATAGCACAGAGCCTGTCACTGATGTATGTGGTGATGTGGTAATCTTCTCAATTTAGCTGGATATTTCTCCTTCATACAAAACAGCTGAAAGTCTTGCTAGGCATTTATGAATATCGGGAGGTATTATTAGGCTGATAATGGGGCCAGATTAAGGAAGTGTACACTGGTTCAAAATGTCAGTTAAAGAGACACAAAATGGGATGATGCTTGGCCCTCAGTATAAGGGAATCTTCACATTTCAGGTTTGCTTAAGATTTGGGCGATAGCATGCTGAGTTCCATCTGCTGTGAAAGTGGCTTTCTGGGGAAAAAAATAAAGTTGTTATGCTATTTTTCCCCCAGAAATCTGTTTTTGTTTATCAAAAGAGTGAAATAAAAAAGTTCTAAAAATGGAAGTGAGGAGGGCAAACTAGGGAAATCTCCTGGGGTGAGACTGGTCAGTGTTCTTCTCCCTTAGGTGTGAGAGCCAATGGCTGAGGGCTGGCATCTTTCCCTCTCAGTCATGACTCCAGGAGCTGGAAGAAGATAATTCTTTTTGCAGTCTCTCTATTTTAGTAGTGGGACCTGTTTGGATTCTAAATAACAACTGGCAAATTTTGCAAGGCAAGAAATAAAGCTGCATATAACCTATTGTTTGACAAGGCACAGAGCTGGCACTTATTACAAGTTGTCATCAAAATATGGCATTAGTGAAGCTTCTCATATCAAAAGATGATTTAGAATCAAACAGCACTTTATGTTATCAGCTGCTATTTTTTTTTTTTTAACTTATTTGTTTTTGGCTGTGCTGGGTCTTCAGTGCTGCCTGGGCCTTTCTCTAAAGGCAACAAGCAGAGGCTCCTCTTCATTGCACAGGCTTCTCACTGCGGTGGCTTCTCTTGTTGCAGAGCAAGGGCTCTAGGGCACATGGGCTTCAGCAATTGCAGTGTGTGGGCTCGATAGTTATGGTTCCTGGGCCCTGGAACACAGGCTCACAGAGTTAGTTGCTCCATATCATGTGGGATCTTCCTGGATCAGGGATCCAACCCATGTATCCTGCACTGGCAGGTGGATTCTCTACCACTGAGTCACCAGGGAAGTCCAATTACTATTTTTTTATTTCCGTATTTAAAATGAGTCATAATCAGGTCTGGTCACATTATTAACTAGCTCCCTGGTAGCCCAGCTCTCTGTGATTAAATTTCTTCATCTCAAAATTGGATTAATAATCACACCCACCTCATAGGGATTTTGTGAGAGTTATCTGGTAGATATAAAGAGCTTATAAAATGGATTGACATATAATAAGCCTCATATGATTAATTATCATCATCATGAATACAAGCAACATGTTCACTATTATCTAGTACTCATGCTAAAAGGATGGAAAGTGGAATATACTAGCGGATATACTGCGTAACCTGTTGTGAACAGTATGTTCATTTTTTAAAATGTTCGTTTTATTTGGCTGCACTCAGTCTTAGGTGAAGCATGTGGGATCACTGATCTTCACTGTGGCATGCATGATCTTTTAGTTGCGGCAGGCAGGGTCTTAGGTTGCAGCATGCAGACTCTTGGTTGTGTCATATGAGATCTAGTTCCCTGACCAAGGATTGCATGCAAGCCCCCTGCATTCACAGCGAAGAGTCTTAGCCACTGGATCACCAGGGAAGTCCCTCGTTTTTCTTAATCATTATGTTTTTATATGTTGATGGAAGACAGGAGTGAACCACATTATCTAAGCTACATGGTAATATGTTCTGAGATATGTATAAATGGCACCATAGCTAACAGGGACTTGATAGTGTGCCCTGCCCTGTTTTGTGCACTGCCTGCCCACTCTTCCTTTCTCTGAAGCTCTGCCCTTTGGCAGCCTCTTCTTCTCATATGACCCTGGTCTATTATCTTCCTTGCTTGTGTTGGCCAATAACAACAGACCAAGAATAGACTTCTGATGAAGGGATGTGACTCCAGAGAGGCATGTCAATGACATATCTTGGTAAACCTCTAAGAAAAGCTAGACTGAGCCAATCCAGTCCCCTTCTCTGCAGTTCTGTGATTGTGCACTGAGGTAGCCTCATTGATTATCAGGAAGTGCTTGAATTAAAAAACTAGGCAATGGAAGGGCGAACAGGCTTAGACGTGGCCATGGCAGTTATGTACAAATTAAAGCTATGATAAAATAGAGCAAAGAGGAAAGCACCACACCATGAGAAAGAATCTCTAAGGCTGAATGTTTTTCTGTGCTTTCTGAGCTCTCACAACTGGCTCTGCAGTTTTTCCAGATTCCATGAGACCTCTTTATTTCCCTACAACAAAATTCCCTTCCTCTTGACTTCCCACTAGCATGGGAGTATTTCTGTTTGTCACAACCAATTAGGATACAGACGGTCTAAGATTTCTTGTATGTGTGTTAGTCACTCAGTCATGTTCAAACTCTTTAAGATCTCATGGACTGTAGCCCGCCAGGCTCCTCCGTCCATGGGGTTCTCCAGGCAAGAATACTGGAGTGGGTTGCCATTCCCTTCTCCAGAGGATCTTCCCAACCCAGGAATTGAACCTGGGTCTATTGCAGGCAGATTCTTTACTGACTGAGCTACCAGGGAAGCCGCCTTGTGTGAATAGGGAGTCAAGTTTTCTGCTGACAAAACACTGCATGCATTAGAAAGAATTGAAATAAAACTGAGAAAGTGGTCAGTGAGGGAAACTCTTATTTTCCATATTTGAAGTCTTAGGAGTGAAGGAGTGCTAGAAATAAGGGACTTGACAGTTATCTCTAAGTTCTAGTGGACTGACAAGGTCTCTGTACACATGGTGATGACTTTTTAATGGAGTAGACAGACATTAATAATCAACAAGAAAATATAAAGATGGTAGCATGATAATTACAGACCGAGAGGACTTTTATGAAGGAAATAAAGAGTAAAGTTAGAAAAGCCATTGGAGGCTTAGTGAAATATATTCCTTAGCACTAAATTATTTTGTTGGGTAGCTGCCAGTGATCTCTGAGTAAAACGTTCCCATGTGATCTTGATTCATTCCCTTCCTCTGCTTTGGTTAATGATGAAGGACCAGGGATGGATCTCTGATGGAAAAGTGTAGCCCAAGACACACATACGTATAGATACAGATATATACTGGATCGACATATGCTCCATTCCTAACAAGAAAAAGTTTTTTCTTTTATCTCAAAGATGATACCAAAACCCACCAACATATTATTGAGTTTTTCTTCTCTATTTGGAATGGATTTAGATGGTGGATATTGGAACAACCATTTAATGAGCTTATCTTCTACCAGGTAATGTGCAACATCTTTTGCATAACTTTCTGATTTAATGGAAAAGCCACCCACTCTCACCTTGTGGTCACTGATATTTACATGCAAGGACTACCTGGGATTCAGGCTTCTGTCTAGATCGGGAAGAGAGCATTTATCTCTGGGCCAAAGGGTGCTTTAATATGCTGCCTGTTTCTTCTAACATCAAATTCTAGCCTGAATCGAGGCTAGAACAACCTATATATAAATAATTAGTATAAAAGAGGAATTAACTGTAATTACTCAATTGCTTTTTTTCTTTCTAGAAATTATTGGCTTTTCACTTTAAAGTTTGCCAACTGTTTTGCTAGTGATTCAAGTTGGAGAGAAGTGTTTCTTTATTCTCATTGTCACTTCCTGCTAAAATTTACATAGTTAATTTGAAGAGGTAGCCCCTTGAGTACTCATCATAGAGGGTGGAAAGATTGCTGCTCTATGGCTTCAAGATTACTGAATATCCAAAACAAACCTCCTACAGGGCACCAGACCCAGAAGTGTAAAAGCAAAGAGAGATCGAGAGCATTGGAAAGGATACACACCAACCACAAGGTTGCAGTTACAAAGCAACAGAATTTATGGAGCATGGAAAATTCTGTCACTAAATAGATGAGCAGTCCTCTGAGCCCTTCCCCGGATGCCAGACAAGTGGTCTCAGCAGGAACTTTCTCTTCTTCAGGGTTTTTATTTTAAAAAGAAAAGGTTAGACATATACAAGCACACTGCCAAGTAAATCTTTGGATGAAGAAGTGAGGCCAGGGGCCCCGTGGGCTACTTCTCCAGAAGATGAGTGTTGACGGCTTATGGTGTTTCTCCAGGGTGTTGACCTTGACATCCAGAGGGGTCCTTTGGTGATGACATTCATAGTGGTTCTTTACTGTTTACTTTTCCATTCAAAGGTACTTAGGAATGATAATAAGGAAATGCAATCACTGCCCCCGCCCCTGTCTGTTAGAAATGACATGTTGTGAATAATTATAAGGAAATGGCAACCCACTCCAGTGTTCTTGGCTGGAGAATCCCAGGAACGGGGAGCCTGGTGGGCTGGCGTCTATAGGGTCACACAGAGTCGGACTCGACTGAAGTGACTTAGCAGCAAAGTGATGACACTTCTTCCTCTCCTGTTATCCAGTGTGTGTAGGCGTATGCTCTCAGTCATGTCTGACTCTATGCGACCCCATAGGCTGGAGCCCACCAAGCTCCTCTGTCCATGGGGTTCTCCAGGCAAGAATACTAGAGTGGGTTGCCATTTCCTTCTCCAGGGGAGCTTCCCGACCCAGGAATTGAACCCGCATCTCGTGCATCTCCTGCACTGGAAGGCAGATTCTTTACCGCTGAGTCACCGGGGAAGCCCTGTGTTATCCCAATGAGGTTTATATCTGCTTCTCTGCATAGAGTTAGACTAGTATGCATTTTTCTCCTTGTGAGTTCAGTATTCTCTGATGTTCATCATACATTTATTCAACAAATACTGATCCCAAGCCTAACGTGTGCCAGAAACCACTGGAGATGTAGCAATAAACAAGACAGACAAGGTCTTTGCCCACATGGGAGAAACCACGGCCTTGTGCTTGGTTCCCTTTCCAATGCTCTAGTGAGGAAGGCAGACCATCAAGTAAATATGAACAAACAATGTAATTGCAGATTGTGGTGATTACAGGAAAGAAAGAAAAAGCAGGATTAGAGTCTCCTAAACGTTTATCCCACTGGTGCTGATGCCCATCTTCTGCTCACACCAAACCTCTAACCTGCTTCCTTAGTCTTTGAAACAAACTTTTATTTTTCAGGTTTACATACACAGCTTGAAGTAATTGCAACTTCAAGCTCTTCTGTCCTTTCCAAATCTTTAACCTTAGGTCTTTCCTATGTAGACATTTTAAGACTGTCAATAAGCCCAGTATTAGCAACTTCGTTGACAGAAGACACAAGATATAAATCCCACATTATCAAAGTTTGGAACCCAAAAGGACAGATAACTGAGTGGCAGTTATTTGCATACATGTCTGTCTCTCCTATTAGACCTCCTTAAAGCTAGACATTAATCTGTTGTGTGTGTGTGTGTGGTGGTGTTTTTTTTTTTTTTTTTTGATCTCCTGTGATACGCAGCATCACACCATGCACATTGTAGGGACTCAGCGTATTGTTCACTGAATTCAGTTGAATTAGCAAAAATACAGGCATTTGCCAAAGGTATTAGCGAATGCATGTTTGAAGAAAATTAACTAACAATTAAGATAAAAACGTCAGTATTCGCATGGATCTTGGCTGAACAGATACATTTCCTTACTGGTGAACATAAGGCTTTTCAGACCACTGAATCTGGTATCTTACAGTCCCTTCCAACAAGGCATGGCAGAGATGGAGAAAAAGGAGTATGGGCTGAATGCAGACTTTGGCACATGACTGGCACTTGAATCTCTTCTGCCAGAGTCATAAGCTGTTGGTCTGTCTGGCAGAAGGCATGAGAGAGAAACTGAGAGGTCCTAGGATAAGACCTCCCTGTGAGGGTGCTGGGGCTGTTTTCATTTTGGCTTGAAGTTTGTGAGAAGGTTACTCTGCTTGCCCCAGTTGAATGATTTCAGGCTGCTTCTCCTCTGAGCCCTCCCTTCAGGAACCTGGTTCAAATGATCCCTTTGTTGAGACCTTACAATGTGCAAGTCCTCTCCATAGAGCTAGGGATATGATGATGGACAATGAAGATCCTTTCCCTTGCTGCTGCCAAGTCGCTTCAGTCGTGTCCGACTCTGTGTGATGCCATAGATGGCAGCCCACCAGGCTCCCCGTTCCTGAGATTCTCCAGGCAAGAACACTGGCGTGGGTTGCCATTTCCTTCTCCAATAGGTTACTACTATTCCAAATTATTGGAGACGAAGAACTTGCCGTGTAGCCAGTAAAGGAACACCAACAATGATATTCTCCCAGCTTTGAGAGTGCACCTTTGTGCTTGGGCACACACACACACACACACGCACATGCACACACACGCACACGCACACACATGCACATGCACACGCACATGCACACACACACACACACCACTAGTACTTTCACATATGAGATGTATCAGTGCAACGACTTCACAACCCACATTTTGGTAGTGGGACTTGGGGAATGGTTCCAGGCTATATCACGGAGCAGGTTACAGGGCAAGAACCAAAAAAAACAACTGATATGGAAGAGGGATATGGTTTTACTAGCTGGCCTGGGCTTTATGGAACAAAATCCTTTCATGATACAAATTTATATGAAATTCCTTTGTTATTCATTCAATAAATGATTGTTGAGTATTTACTATGTGCTTAGGACTAGAGAAGCCACAGAAGGAGAGAAAAGAAAGATGTAATCTATGGGGGAAATAGTCAAATAGTTTGACAAATGTAAAATTGCAACTGTGATAAGGACTAAGCTACTTAGTGCTGTGAGAGATTATCATAGGGGCATTTAATCTGTCAGAGAAGACTGTCTTTAATTTACCAGGTTTTGCTCATACAATGCGCTTTGGGGTTTGGAGTGGGAAGAGTGAGTTTGCCTTCCACTTTGTGTTCCGCTAGGTCAGTCTTCACATCAATCTGTGAATCCATGCACATGCTTTAGATAAACTGGGTCTACCTTTTCATCTCTTTACTTTTCAATTTACTTATTTATTCGTTCATATATACATACAGACACAAACCATTAGAACTGTTTTTAATAGAGCGATGAGTGTATTCATCATCTTGGGGAGACTGTGGGAATTGAGTTGAGATGCAGTCTATTCAGTCACCCACCAGACATGGGAGGATGTTTCCAGTGAACTAGAAAACAGCTGAGGAGTAATGTATCACAAAGCTTAGCTTTTATGTTGAATGGTGCTCTTTTGAATTGGGGTATATTAAAATGGAATGCACTGGAGGCAGCATGGTATGTGGAAAGAGTAAAGGCTTAGAATCAAGAGGCTTGGCCACTTGTCCTCGGGGAGCCTTGGGTAATTTATTGACCTTTCCTGAGCCTCAGTGACTCCATCTGCAAGATGAGTGTGATAATAAGCACCTCAGTTTTTTGGAGAGGATTAAGAAATAATATCTGAAGGCTCTAGGATAGTATCTTGCATTGCTATGGGCCCCCAAAATAGTTTCCATCCCTACATTCAGATTCATGGGCCCCTTTATTGTAGCTTTACTTGGAGGCAGCCTGTTGATTTCAAGGAAGGTTTCCTCTACCCTGGAAAGGGGGATACAGGACAAAATTTAAGAGGGATTCCCATCTTGACCTAGGGAAGATGAGATGCTCATACCTCGGTTTATAACAAGATTCCTATAGAAATGCGGACAGAAGATGAATGTACATTTAAGTAATTCAAAACACGAGCTGACTCTGAGTGTGATGCACAGATGAGTTAATTGTTTTGCCTTAAATATATTTCCTGAAGAACAGAAGCCCGATCACAGCACACATCGTTATGTATTTTAGACAAACAGCAGTTTGAATCAAATTATAGTACATGCATAAAATATTAAAATAAGACATTTATAACAAATCTTTCTAAGTTAGTGCTCAGCTCTAAAATAGATTTATATGCGGATAAGCAATAGGTGCGATAAATGTGGTACAGATACCACAATTTAAATTGCAAATCAATGGGGCATCATGGGAAAAAGGAATGCAGACTTGAAGTACTAGGGGAAAAGATCCAGCCTTCTGCCTGATTTCATCTTGCAATGTCTGTATCTGGACTCCACATTGAATACATCCCAATATCTGCTCCCTAATATAGGTTTGTTTTTTTTTAATACTCGTAACTTAAATGATCTAATTAAAGCTTTCATTTATTGTTTTTTGTTTATTTGTTTATTGTTGAACTGTTGCCAATATACGGCACCCCAGAGTCTTCAAGTTATTTTAGTTAGTTGGGCGATTTTGGAAGAATGTTACTGTTTCTCAGTTACTGAAATAGGCAAATGAAATGGGGAACGATATCCTTGCAGATGCTGGAGTGCTGCCGGCTTCTTCAGATCACTTGCACTCTCTTCCTCCCCTGCGGTTTGTCGGATCATGTGTGCTGAATGTGTCGACAACTTGTCTACAAGAATGATCCCTGCCTGAGAATGTTAAACTTGTTTCATTTATTTTAGAGAACGTTGGGGCTACCAAGTGAGATGGCTACAGAGCTGAATGCTTGGAGGCTAGCTTGCCTGCTATCATTCAGAAGGACTCCCTCATATCAGAGGCCCTTGGAAGAGCTCTAAGGAATAAAGCTGTGCCATGAGTTTGGCAGGGTATCCAGTTCATGTTGGAGGACTAGACCTTTGATCCTGGAATCAAGTCACTTGATGTAGATAAATAGCTATGCCTTACCCACGAGTGAGGAGAGGAGGGCAATCACAAAGAGTTAGTGATCATATTTCTAAGCACTGATAATTAATTTCTTGTAGTAAAAATTGTACATGCAGCTACAGAAATGAAACATCTATCTACAGCATGAGGTAAAACTGTTTTACTTGGAAACCATTCTTCTTTGTATATGCTGGAAAATTTCTCTTCCCGTTGTATATCTGTAATATTAGCTTCCCTTTTAAACAGAGAGTCTGTCTAGCCATGTTTCATTTTCTTGTTATGTATCAAGTTTTTAATGCTTGGGTTCCTGGTGTAATTAAGTCACCTATCTCTTTCCCATTCTGCTTACCATGATTGTTTCCAACACTGTTTTGGAAGTTATTGCATTAATAAAGGAAGAAATAAATGCCTTCAGCTCAAAGATACAGCTGGTGAGATTCAGTAATACTTTGTGTGAACCAGTCATGCCAGAAGAGAAAGGTATGGCTACATTCCTACTGGAAAGTTGGGTTCATAAGAATATATCTGTTAGTGCAATTGGGATAGCTCTTAGAGAATAAGACATTAACTATATGTATATGGATTGCTTCTAGAATTAAGGTTCTCAATAGTCTGTCCCAATGAAGAGCCAAGTGTAACCTTAAAATAGACAAAGAGTTAGATCTGTGCCATCTAGTACCATAGCCACTGGCTGAATGGGGCTATTGAGCACTTGAAGCGCAGCTAATGTTAGTTGAGAAGAACTGTAAATATAAAATATATACCAGATGTTGAAAGAAATACAAAAAAGTAAAAGTGAAAAAAAATCTCAATAATGTTTATATTGATTATCAAAATAATATTTTGGATATATTATATTAAAATATTAAAATCAAGTTCACGTATTTCTTTTTAAAATGTTTCCACTCTAAAAGTTTAAATCATATATGTGGCTCACATTTTATTTTTATTGGACAGTGCTGAGCGATGTTGACGTAGGTAATATTGTAACAAATCGGCTTAAAAGACTTTGGTATTAGGCAGCTTCCTTCATCTTTTATAGTGTGCCTGAAATTCATTGTAAATGGAGTTCTATTTTAAGTGTGCCTGGAGATCTTGCTGGTTAAAGTAACCCCATGGTGAGAACTGCCATCTCGTGAGTAATTACTCCTTAATATACCTGATAAATAGGTTTAGATTTTAATAGGGCTTTCCTAAAGCAAAGTCCGCACCAATTTTATCATATGCTTTCCAAATGACCATTATTTATCTTCGTGTGAAGAGTCTCTGGCCTTTTATGAGACACTGTTTCTTGTTTATTCATTTTTCATATCACTGATTCTTGGGAGGGAAGTACAGTTTAGTTATATGTGCTTTGATTCTAAAGGTAGACTGCCTAAGCTCAGCACCAACACTTATTAGTGACCTCTGGCATATTCACTTCTCTTACCTAAACTTTTGTCATCTGCAAAACGGAACAATAACCCAAAGCTCATGGGGAGTAATGAGCATTCCATGAGACGGTTGTTATACTGGGCATATGGACTCGGTGAAGTAAGTCCCCATTCACTTCCTCTTTGTTTTATGAGTGCCTGGGGGCCTCAGTTTCTAGGACACTGAGTCTATATTGCTCATCACTGATATTTTTTCCCCAAGAGAAAGCCAGTATTACAAGTACTGTGTACTATATGAAGCATGGATATGCTCATGACCAATTATGAAGGGAATCCCAATAAGTTCTTGGCCTCTGTGTCTTTTACCTGTGATGTCCAAACTACCAGCCTTTTCCTATGGTTTTGTTTTCTTTTCTTATTGTCTTATCTATCTTTCAACCTCCAGATGAAGTATCCCCTCTTTCATCAAGCTTTCTTTGACTACTCTAGACATCACTAATTTATCAACTTAATACATCTTATTGCCAATACAAGGCAGTTTAAATGAAGTACCAAATATTCATCTGGTGTTTCAGATTCTAAAGCTTACTGTCAAATGATTTCAAGCCTATTCATTTGATTTCATCTCTTGAATGGCAGGTATTTTGAAGACATTGGTCATGATTTATATGCCTTTCACAGATTCTATATATCTTATTCAAAAAATACTTTCTGGTTAATCAATTCATTGATCTACTAGGGCTTGACCAATAGAAAATACTTCAGTTGCAAGAGTAATTATTCATAATAGGGAGTGACTCAGCCAAGAAAAAATAAACACATCATCTTTATTTGTATATGTCAAAATTTAAGAAGATTATCATCATGTAGAATATCTTAATTAATTGCCAAGTTATAGGAGATACTTGAGTTAGAAAAAGATGACTTAAGTAAGTTTCTGATTCTGTATTTTTATGTCTATACATCTCTATATGTTCGCAACCTCTTGAGATACACACTTGTATGTAAATGTCAGTCAGTTTAGTCTCTCAGTCATGTCTGACTCTGCTACCCCATGGACTTCAGCATGCCAGACTTCCCTGTCCATCACCAACTCCCAGAGCTTGCTCAAACTCATGTCCATCGAGTTGATGATGCCATCCAACCATCTCATCCTTTGTTGTCCCCTTCTCCTCCTGCTTTCAATCGTTCCCAGCATTGGAGTCTTTTCCAGTGAGTCAGTTCTTTGCATCAGGTGGCCAAAGTATTGGAGTGTCCGCTTCAGCATCAGTCCTTCCAATGAATATTCAGGACTGATTTCCTTTAGAATTGACTGGCTGGATCTCCTTTCAGTCCAACGGACTCTCAAGAGTCTTTTCCAATACCACAGTTCAAAAGCATCAAAGTGTGTAAATAGATATGCAGATAATTCCCTGGTGGCTCAGTGGTTAAGAACCCACTTGCCAATGCAGGAGATGTAGGTTCAACCCCTGGGTCAGGAAGATCCCTTAGAGAAGGAAATGGCAACCCACTCCAGTGTTCTTGTCTGGGAAATCCCATGGGCGGCACAGCGTGGTGAGCTACAGTCCATGAGGTCGCAAAGAGTCGGACACTATGTAGTGACTGAGCATGTGCACCTATGTGTAGGTAGATATATTAAGACAGCTGAGATCCCCAGTTTCTATTTGCAGATTTTCTCAATAAAACTACAATGGAAACATTGGTGTTTTCAAATGAGCTTAGAGATGTTGAATATGACATTTGCATCATTAAAAATAGTTACCTCTTCTTGACTACATTCACAGGGAAGTCCCCTAATGCCTCTTTTAATTGGCAGGATCCACATATATTGCTATATTTTGCAAAGGCACCCTGCACTGAGTGGCTGGAACTGTGTACATGTCTGTGTATGTTCTCTCTAGGTGACACTACACCCTAATCAGACAATTGGTACTAGGACATACTGTATGCAGACAATGCCTCGCCTACCACTCCCTCCCCCCCACTTTTTTTTAAGCCCTGAAATATGGTTGATATGGTCCATTGCAAAATGAACCTATATTGGAAATGGCAAAATTGTAATGTAAAATATACTGGGGTCAGTGGGGTGTGCTGTTTTTTGCATATATTTTTTCTCCCCTGACCCATGCCATTCCCCTGCATACAGGGAAAAAAGCTTCATCTCACACAGAAATGTGATGTCCTTTACTGCCAGAGGCTGTTGCTTTTTTAAATGAGGAAAAAGCACAATGCATGAAGAAGGAAAATTAAAGCATATTCATTTTGGAAATTAGATATGGTGTCAGGAGACTCTCAGAAAATAGCCCCGTTTGAATGGAACCCCACACTACAAGACAGTTCACTGAACTTTTGACCACTATTTATGCTATGGAAGCTTTTGAAATAGGGAAGAGAGCAAAACATTTTATAGCTGCTTAATAGCTGAGTTCATATTTCTTTCTTTCTTTTTTTTCCCACCAGGCATTTTTCTCTCCCTTCGGTGTGTATAAGATATGCAAACACCATGTAGCTTATTGGCAGGCCTTTGTGTTAATGTTTCCAGGTTGGTTGCAAAACACACAGCTATCGGATGAGAGACTCTCCTGGCCAACCCAGTGACCTTCCTTACCCTCCATGGTACAGTATGCTCTCTGCCTGTGGCTGGTCTGGAATGGCCAGCCCTGACAGGGTCACATAGGCCTTGGGAGTGACAGTGACCTCCCTAGAGGTCATTCTGCAAATGCAAAGAGAATAATACCTATCAGAATGCCCAGGGATTCCTTATGCAAAATGGGACAGGAATGGAGAGATGATGAAAAAGGCACTTTGTCCAATTTCTCCCTTTCTGTTATTTGGAGGAACAGTTCTCAGTTTGTGATCACCCTGTTCTGCTTCATTGCTTCCCTCCTGCAGAGCGCATCACACCAGCCAGGTTAAGTGGGATTCAAGGTCCCTCTGGGAAGGACAGCCTCGATTTTTGACTCAACACTGAATAAGGAAGCACCTGCAAAAATGAGGTAGAGGAAGAGTTAATCAGGAGTAGAGGGTGGGGTCAATTAGAGGCAGAAAAAGAATCCAATTTGTATTGGCATTAATGAAAAATATGCTTTAACTTTTATACCGATATGAAACGTGGAGCTAAATATTACAAATTACAGGTTGTGAGTCTATGTCAGCTTTATTATTGTTATTACTATTAATGCAATGATATCAAACCTAAAGGGTCACTATGTTTGTTTAATTTATTTTCTGGGAAAGCTTAGCATTTCATTTCCAAGTGAGGACCTTTTATCTGGCCTCTTGGTGACTTGCCCATATTGGCACAAATTGGGCCCCGCCTCTCTCTGGATCTGAGAGCTCCCTAGATTTCTCTCCTTTTGATCATTACCAGGCATATTCTCACAGCTTTACCCTCACTCCATGCTGCAGTCAACCATGGGTCTCACTTCCATTAAGAGCTGATACAATGCTGAGATTTTAATGGTGGCTTGAGGTGGTGTGAAGACAAGGGATGCTGAGAAAAGGCTTAATAGTAATGGAATCACTCTGTGCCACAAAATGCCAAAATGTGACTGACCTTTTGTGTGTGTGTCCTTGGTTTGAGAAATAGGGACAATTTGTCCCCGTACATGACCATGAGCTCTTTATAGACTCACATTAGGACAAACGTCAACAGGGAACACATTTTTTCTTCTGCCTTGTGCTCTGTGATTTTAACTTGAGAGAGTGAGAGTGAGCAAGTGGGGGTGGGGAGCGGGGAGGGCTGTTGAGAGAGGCCACCACTCCCCTCCCCACCCCCAGCATTATTCATTAGGAGAGGATTTTGTTCTCCTTTGGAAGGGAAACTTCTCTCCTCTCTGTAACCAGTAACAACCCTTCTGTTCATCCTTATGTCAAACCTTCACAACTGCACTAATATGATCTCTGACAATTGGAAAGGAGCTGGGAGCACGTTGTAAGGTCCCCTGTGAAGTCAGGAGCTGGCCCGGGGTCTTCGCAGGGCAAGAACTCCTCCTGACCACCTACTCTCTGCCAGGACTGAGAGACTGAGATCTGTGTGCTGACCTCAGGCCACAGGCTGAGAGAAACCCGAGAAGTGCTTTAATCAAAATCTTCTTGGCCTCAGAAACTACCCGCTTTGTTTCCTGTTCTCCCTGAGGCTTCTTGGCACTGCCAGTAGCCATGTTGCTTTTGCTTTGGTTTTGTGAGAGGAAAGTCCCAGGGAGCCCTGGGGAGGTGCTTTGTGCTCCTGCCCGGGCTGCCCACCCACCTTCAGACTATAGCCCGATTCAGTGAGCTGATATAGGATGTGAGGGACACAGCACGGGTGAAGTCATGCTGGCCATGTTAGCTATTAGCAAAAACCAGGCACCAGAAATGTGACATTAGGTAAGTAAGCATTTTACAGTTTAGAGCTGGAGGTGGGGGAATTCAGGACACAATTCTCAAGCCCTCCTGGACTGCTTCACCCTTCTCTCGCTACCTCTGAGGACTCTGCTGAGGGGGACCCAGGGACGAAAATGCCCTGCATTTGTCTGTCACCCGTGCCTTGGCAGCGGATCATTCCTGCAGTTGTCACACCATTTGGGGTGGCCTGTAGCTCTCCTGCCATTGTGGTGGCTGATGGGGACTGGGCATTTCACATGATGAAGAAAAGAGGAGACAGTGATCAGATCCAGCAATACTAGTCATAATGATTTTCTTTTCCTCTGAGGAGACAGGCCTGGGCTGGATTTCTGCTCTGTTTAATTACAAATGGACATATTATGGCAAATATTAATGATTTAATTAGGAATTCCAAGTCTGACTCAAGTCTGAATATCATGTTATGATGTCCAAGATTTGAATAAAAATCCATCTCAGAAGAAAAAAATTCTACTAGGTGCAGTGTTGGTGAGATGACTTCGTTGCACACTGGGTCTATGATGGTGAGGTGTTTCTGGGTCAAAAGGGGTTTTGATGCTAGTTCCAGGATGTTTCTTTCATAGTTATGATAGTCTATGAAATATGAAAATATTTTAAATAATTAAGCCATTCCTTTCTTTATAAAGTTGGGTTTTGGATAAAGGTTCTATGGCACAGTAGACAAGTAAGGCATCGTGATGGAATCAAGAGGGCAAACTGGGGTTCAAATCCCAGCTCAGTTACTTAGCTGACTTCAAGGCCTCGGGCAGTTCATACTTTCCTGACTCTCCTGGTCTCAGTGATCTTGTAGATAAATTGGGGTAATGATCTCTACCATGCAGCACTGCCATGAAGATTGAGAGCAGTTCTTGCATAATATTAACTCAATAAAAGTTCGATTTGCTTATCATTATTATCACTGAGCTATTAGAGCTGGAAGATATCTTGAAGATCTATATGTTCACCAGGATCTGTATGTTCATCACTTCCTACCTCATAGAATAAGAAACTAAGTTTTCAAGAAGCTAACAACTTGTTAGCCACATGCAAAATGGCATCAGAACTGTGGTCCACGTTCACTCATGCCCAGATAGGCGAGCTGTCTGAGTCCATTCTGGCTGCTATATCAAAAATTAAACAGCATCTGTTTCTCACAGTCCTGGAGACAGCAAGTTCACGATCAAGGTGCTGGCACATGTGGTATCTTGGAGGATACTCTCCTGGTTCATAAACTGCTGACTTCTTGTGTTCTCATGTAGCAGGAGGTGGGGGTCGGGGGGGATGAGCTAGCTCTCTGGGGTCTCTCTTATAGAGGCTCTAATCCCACCATGAGGACTTCACTCCCATGTCACAGTGATCTCCCTTTAGGTTTTAACCCATGAATTTTGAGGGCACACAAACATTTATTTAGTCCATAGCAAGGACTTACTTGTTCCTTCTAATTTTTCAGGTTAAGCCTTTCATGTTGTTGATGTGTGTGTGTTAGTCGCTCAGTCGGGTCTGACTCTTTGCGACCCCATGGACTGTAATCCGCCAGGCTCCTCTGTCCATGGGATTCTCCAGGCAAGAGTATGGGAGGGGTTGCCGTTTCCTTCTCCGCATGGTCTTCCCAATCCAGGGTTCGAACCTGGATCTCCTGAATTGTAGTCACTCTTTACCGTCTGAGCCGCCAAGGAAGCCCCATGTTGTTGATGATGACTGCTAAATACGATTTTCTGAAGTGTTTTAATTTTTTTTCTTTGTTTCCCATTGGGTTTTTATAATAAATTCTTTCAGGTCTTGAACCTTGCATATCACTTGTTTCTCTAATGTAACTGTCTTTGTTGGTCTAGCCCTCTGATTCCCTTTAGCTGGAATCTTTATTATGTTTTTGTCCCATGATTCCTTGATTCTTTCTCATCTTGGCCTTGTTTTCCCCAAAGAAAATAGAATACCTAAGCTAAAGGGCCATAGAACTCATTTTACCTAACCTTGCAGTTCCCAGAGTTTTGCTTTCACTAATTAGTAAACATTTTCCTCCCTCCCTCCCTCCTCCTTTCCTTCCTTACTTCCTATTTTCTCCTTTTCTGTAATGGATATAAGTTTGTCAACATTTTAGTTTTCTGAGTGCTTTAAAAAGGCTCCTTTTATCTATTGATATCACTTCATGAATATAAAAGACCTTTGAATAGGATTAAAAATAGAAAGAACATAAATATTAGACTTAAGAGCTCTTCTCAAGGGGGAAAAAAAAAATCAGATATTGGCATTGTCTGTGTGAATCACTTTAAATTTTGTCACAGACCAACAGAGATCCATAAGTGAATAAGTGAGAACTGCGAGTCTAAGGGACAGGAGTTAGGCTGTGATGTAAACTGGACAACCTCAACTGATCAGGGCTTCCCTAATGGCTCAGCGGTAAAGAATCTGCCTGAAATATGGGAGACCCAGGAGACATGGGTTGGATCCTTGGGTAGGAAGATCCCCTGGAGGAGGAAATGGCAACCCACTGGAGTATTCTTGACTGAGAAATTTTATGGACAGAGGAAGAGCCTGGAGGGCTACAGTCCAGGGGGTCTCAAAGAGTCAGACATGCCTGAGCTACTGAGCATGTATGTGTACACAACCCATTAGAAGCTAGAATGGGGACAACAATTTTGAACAATTTGAATTTTGACTTCACAGGACTGCTGTGAGGATCAAAGTGACATGGAAGATGCTTTTCTGTTGTTCTGTTCAAATATAGTGGGTTATGATTATCATATCAGTAAGCATTATGGCCCACCTAATTTTATGTCTGTGTGTCTTACAGATATAAATTTATCTATTTTCTATCTAGATAGTTAGCTATCATCTGCCTAATTTTATAAAAATATATATATATCTCAGTACATGAGAGTCTGTAGGACAATCGTTCATCAACACAGGGACAAACAATGGAAGTGACAATAATCCTGGCTTCCAGTCATAGACTAGTGAGCACAAAGGATTTTGGGAGCACAGAGGAAGAAATTATTGTGGCCTCTTCCTAACAGAATTTACATGAATACAGACACCATCTGCACTGACTCTACTCTGGAAGAACTTAACTCAAATAGTAGACATAGCCTCACAAAGAACTTTGGACTGCCTAAAATATATGGGCTAGCTCCCCAGAATGGGATCTTGCTGGCAAGGTGGTGATGCTAGAAACTAAGTAATATGGAGCTGGAAGGAACCTTTAAGAAGAAATACAAGCTATTTTTCTTTCATTGTTGCCATATGCCTGTTTCCTAAGCAGATGTTGAGTCATGTTCTTCCCTAGCCCATAGATGATGGAGCATTTGTTGATCATGGGAGCACATGCATTTCAGGCAACTGAAGCTGGACAAATATGCTGAGCCATTACTGCAGATTGGAAAGCTAATATGCACAGAAATTCATTAATAATGCATGGCATATGACTGCTAGGGCCACCGTTTAGAACAAATCCGTCTGACCCAACTAAACTCATGGTCTTTCCCACAAACAAACAGTCATATCTGTATGACAGCTATATATCTTAATGGATAGAATGACTGAGGTTAATATGAAAGTAATGGACTTCTGTTTTCCTCTCTTCCCTCAAATGACCTGCCTTTCATCTTTCTCTTGACTCGTTCCCTAACTCTAGTCACAGTTGAATTGCTTTTTCCAATCTCCAGAGACAGATACTAATTTTGGGGGCAATTAGTTCAGGTGTTATGTGAGGCCCTGCTAGCCTATGCTTTCTCAGATATCAAACAAGTCAGGTTATCCAATTATTTCTGAAAGTATTACTGTATTTTCACTTTAGTACATTTCTACTCTTTGGCCCATTGTTTACCTCAGAGAGGAGCAAAGAATGAATTCAAGTTACAGTCTGACATTACCATTAGATTGCCAATAGAAATCAATGACTTGTCCCATGACTAGCTAGGGTTTATGAGGCAGCCTGACGGTGTCCTTATATCTTTGCCTACCTCATTGTACTGCCATTCAAGCGGATTATATAATTTTCCTGTTATAAAGGGGGTATAGTCAGGGCAAAAGAAAGTCTAATTGAGTTTAATAAATCTGGAAGTAGTGCTACGGAAGACTTACAGAAAAAATATTACAAATAGGGTATTCCAATAAGAGTAGTCTGGGTTGTCTGTTAGGGTTGATATTTATGTCCACATTTATTGACCTTAGAAAGGAAATATAGATAGAGCAGATAGAGTTTAAGGAACTTAACTTTTCAGCAGCAGGAGCCTAGATCTCAGTGGAATTGAAAAGAGCTATATTCAGTGTAGTGAAATATCATTCATCCATTTTGTACTTATGAGAACTTCTGCTTATTTGGGTAAAATGGCTAAAAAAAACACCCCACACCCTTTTCCAAACAAAGCAGAAAAGCCATAATGGAGACCATGGGGTCACTGAAGATGTGCGTAGCTCTAATGCTGTGCTATCTGACATGGAAGCCACAAGCCCCATGTGGTTGCTGATGTCTTGAAATGTATAGCCTGAAATGAGATGTGCTTTAATTATAAAATATATACCTACTTTCAAGGACTAAGCATAAAGAAATAATGCAACGTATCCCGCTAATAGTTTTAATTTTGCTTACATGTTGAAATGATAGTATTTTGGATGTATCTGATTAAATAAAAAATTAATTTCACCTGTTTATACTTTAAAAATGCAGCTACTATGTAAAATTACATACATAGCTTGCATTATAATTTTAGTGGCTAGTAGTGGTCTAATGCAACACCTAAATGAGATTATCTGAGCAGCAAATTTCTGTAATTTGTCCTTATTTAAATTAGAATGTCAATATGCATTCTGCTTCTGTGGGATATGGATTTGCATCCATGAGTGTGATGTGTGTCTACACACACATCCATATTCATGCAAGTGTGAAGAATCCCATCACCTTTGGAATGAGAGAAATCATCTCAAGAAATCCAAAGTTGTTTTTGCACACAGAAATGATGTTTTTTCCCCTACATCTCTTTGTTTTAATAAAACCAGCAGCCCCAAAGAGCACGACTTGGAAGAGGCTACTGGAACAATTTATTATTTCCTCTCCATGGATTAGAGAGGTGGTACTTGGAGCAGCTTGTTAAAGAGAAGAGCTTGGCCCTTGCCCTTGCTCTGTGTTTAATGACCCTCTCTTCATGTGCCACCTCTCTAATCTGCACAGAGATAGGTACAAATTGTATCTATAATGCTATATTACTTAACAGTAAAATGTATGATAAATCATAGTATTGCATCTCTACCTTGTAATTGGTGAGATGTGTTGCATGAGAGATCCCCTAACTCAGTAGAGAGTGGTCGCTCTCATACATAACTGCCTCTCTTAAATGAAACCAATTCAGCCCACAAGTGATGAGGGGAGAGTTAAAGCCTTTTTAATTAAAACAAGGAAAAATATGACTTACAATAATTTTAGAGGCTCCTGGATTCAAACGACTGCTTAATAACCCTCTATTTGAATGGAGCCTCTTCGTTTCTTTCTTCTCTAGGCAGCAGGGCTGGACCATCTGTAGAAAATGGGTACCTTAGAGGACATTTGGTGAATGCATGTTCTCATCTATAGTAATCGTCACTTTTAATTTGTTCCCCTTAGCCAGATGCGTTTATTATTTTTGAAACTTATAGTCTCCCTACTCTTACCCACATACATATGTTTCATTCACAACACTCTTTGTTTTAAATCTGTTTTTTTTTTTAACCTATATAACCTACTCCCTAATTCTTCAGAGTTCTTCTATCATATTTTGTCTTATTTTCTTAAGCTTCTGGGCTTATTTTTCTTTTTTTAGCACAGCCTGTTTTTGTGTCCTCTCTCCCTAACTGCTAAGCTGCTTAAATTCCCAACTATCAGTGGCAAAGCAACCAGCATCAGGGCATTCATTGCTGCAGAAAGTTGGAGTCCAGGTGATTGTATCTCCATTCCTACGAATGCATGGAGGTTTTAGTAGTAATTACATAATGTAGAAAAAGGTAGGGAAAACAACATCTAGATCAAGATTGTAAATAGTCATATCTGTGTTCTGGATACAGAAAATCTCTGACCAACACTATATATAATTTGATCATTGACTGTTCAGAAGTTAGTTATGAAGACAACTGAAATGAAATTTGACAGACAAGTTTAAATTAAACTTGCGGTTGCTGGCTTATACAAATTAGACTGTTCCAGTTGAATGAGGCCATAGACATGGCTAATCTTTCAGAAAGAGCTGAGCGCATTTGAATGCAATAAGTTGTTGTTGTTCAGTCACTAAGTCATGTCTGACTTTTTGTGACCCCATGAAATACAGCACACCAGGCTTCCCTCTCCATCACCATCTCCCAGAGTTTGCTCAAACACCTGTCCATTGAGTACGTGATGCTATACAACCATCTCATCCTCTGTCATCCCCTTTTCCTCCTGCCCTCAATCTCTGCCAGCATCAGGATCTTTTCCAGTGGGTCTGCTCTTTGTATCAGGTGGCCAAAGTACTGAAGTCTCAGCTTTAGCCATCAGCCCTTTCAGTGAATATTCAGGTTTGATTTCCTTTAGGTTTGACTGGTTTGATCTCCTTGCAGTTGAAGGGATTCTCAAGGGTCTTCTCCAGCACCATACTTTGAAAGCATCATTTCTTTGGATGCAATAAGTAGTACTAGCACATTGGTACCTTGAAGGAGATCTGGATCTCCAGCGAGTTTCCCTGCCATCGGTCATCCTTCTTGCCATTCCTTCAGAGTCAATCATAGAAAGCTTCTCTTTAGATGCTAAATTCTAGGACTCATTGTTTGGACTTGAGAAATATCCAGTAAAAGTTGTCATATACTTGCTGCTTATGTTTTCTATCTATCACTAAGCAAATGAGTGAGCTTCCATGATGTGATTTTTCATTTAATTTTTTATATGTATTTTCTTAATGATAAAATAGATTGTGTGGTCTCAACTTAATTCAATCTCCTTTCATGTCTGACTTTCTGAAAAGAGTAGAAGGGCAGATTTTGGATATGAGTCAACGATTCTCTCCAAACAGACATTGGAATATTATCAAAATTGCAGCCTAGCACAGCCTACTTGAAAAAGTGGTGGGTTTGGAGGTGGGGTTGCCTTATGGTTTTGAGTTACATCTGTATTGCTTTTCCTGCAATCTACTGTTTCACATCTTAGTAAAGAGAAACAATTCATTTGGTGAATAATCTATAATACAATTTCCAGAAGCTACCCTGCCATTTCTCAACTGCCAGATATATTTTATTTTTACTCTGCCTGTAACCAAGGAAAACAAGGTTGCAAAATGATGCCAGCTTATGCTTTTCAGCTATGAGATGTCAATAGCCCTTGATTTTGTTGCTGTTGTCACTAATTTCTGCAAGTTCACAAAAAAGTGTCATAAAAACAAATTGCTTTTAAACATCCTATCGTTATTCATCCAGTATTCTTATGAGATATAAGAATATATTCGCCATAGTTTTTGAAATCACTTTTAATCACCAATATTCATGCCTGTAGAAAAGACTACTTAGACTCTATTTTTTATTTTCCTCTCAGTTTTTTTCCTTCCTTGTGTTTTCATGCTGACATTTTTACTGTAAAGTCGCATTTTCATCTAGGACAATGGCATCTTGTTTTTAAAGCAAACAAACATGAGACAATTTGTTTTGAAAATATGTGGGTTGATGACAAAGTCATAAGAATTTCAGAGAAATGTCAGCGTAAGTGTCAGGAGAGCCAGTGCTCATGTATTTCTTATATGAAAATGGAATTTGGTGCCTTATGTACTGACAGCCTCCACACTGCGCAGAAGTTTCTTTGTTTTTACTCAACACTGCTTTCCTCTTGCACTCTAAGCCCACTTGATGATTTCGGAAGATCAATTCTACTTTGCAGTGAATGTGTCTCTTAACCTTTTTTTCCTAGAAACTGAAACACTATATGAGTCCCACAAAAGGGGAAACTCTAAGATGAAAAGCAAGGAAGCAAAGGGTTATATTATAATTCACATAAAACAGAACATGTTCACTAATCAGTACTCATATCATACATTTGTAAAAACGACTGCCTGACAGGTGAAAAATCTATTTTTTTGAACAGCATATTTTAGTCTTAAATCAATCCAACACAATAGTTCCTTTTTTTGCTTTACACAAACTCTCTTTCACCTTTTGATAAACTGTACCCCTGTGAGCCATAGAATGTTTCAGATTCTTACTCTTTTCTGTGTTGCAGCAGTATTTTGAGGGCAACACAAAGCAGATTCATTTGGCAGAATGTTTTTATATGCATATCAATGCAAAGGTAGAATTTAATGATTTTGAGGATTAAAGGCTCTGTCCAAAACTTTGTAATGTGCTGTGAAATACTTGCAGTGCAAATTAGACTCCTGACCCGCTGAGGCCTCTCTGAGGTATTCTATTTTAACCTGGTGTATGGAGCACAATAGCAATAAATCTTGAAGCAGATTAAGTAATTTCCCCATTGTAGTGTGTCTTTTGGAGTTTCAAATAACCCAGCATAGGGATGCAAAGTCTTGATACATTTGGATATTCCAGACTGTAGCCCCTCTGTATTTAAAGAAAAAAAAAGTTTCTACAGGACAACATCCTATACTTTGACACCCTGTAAGAGTATACATGGATGCCCTACTCAGTTCAGTGAATGCTGATTATTTTGCTGCTCCTGAATCCTTAAAAATAAAATACAAGAAAGACCGAGAAGAAAAGATGCTCCGTTTGTATGTTTCAACTATGCTGAACATTGTACGAAACAGAAGCTTGAGATAGTATGACACTCTCAAGTCTCATCTGCCATTGGGGATTTGATTTACTTTTCCGTCTTGCTTGGAGATGTTGTGGTTTGGCTTGGCAGTTTTGGCTGGAAAAGTCTCTGAGGCTCATTTGAGAAGGCAGTGATGAGCATCAGTACTCCAGGGCAGACAGAACAGCGTGTGCAAGGCTCAGAGCTGGGTCCTGTGACAGCAGAGCTTCTGCATGGGAGCCATCTTGAATTCAGCACTTCAGTAGGAGAGAAAATTTTCATTGTGTCTTCTCCGTGCCAAGACTTTTGTGAGGTAAAGGTCAGATCTACATAATGAAACAAAAGTCAGGGCCAGGTCGCAGGGAAATGGACTTGTTTAATCCAGGAGGCCAACAAACTTTGGAGATTTGGTTGAAAACCCAAATGCTTCCCTGGGAATAAGCATTTAATTAGTATGGAAAAATCTAAATGTGCCCTTGATTTTTTGTTCCTTTCTACAAATGACAAGTCTTCTCATTAAACACATTTTAAAAAGCAGAAACTATGGGTTTAAGCAGAACACTATACAGCCCACTCATTTCTCTGCTCCTTTGAAGAAAAGAGCTGTGGGCGATATTGTCCTTGGAGGGAAAAAACACTTGGTGATATCGTGCTAAGAGCACATTAAGAAGAAGAAACAAGTATAGCTTGGGAGACCACTCCTCTGTTTCCCAGATCAAACCTCAGTGTCTTTCCAATGGCCAGTCCATTGGAAGGAAGCTGGAGGGCTGGGTGGCTCTGTAGCCCAGGCAAAGAGGAAATGTGCTGCCCATATGTTTATGGAGAATGGTATGCATATGTGTGACTGTGGGGATGTGCATGTGTTTGAGGGTGTGTGTGCACATGTATTTGTATGGGGAGCATGTGCACATATAGATACATATGTATGTGTGATGGGTGTATAGGTGGTGTGTGTCTGTTAAAAAAAAATGTTATACACATGACCCGTGATTTGATCAAATATCAAACACCCTTTCCTCCCTCTGCCCCTCCTGCAGTCCTTGACTCTTTGCTCTTAGTTATTGCAGTTTGTCCCCATGAAGACCAAGAAAAAGAAGAGCTTACTGCTTCTTAATGGTGATATGATGAAAATATAAGTGTCCCCTTTGTGATTTTTGATGAGGCAGAGCAGACTTTGGGCTAGGAATCTACTCCTGCTCTTTAAGTTGGGAAAGCAGGAACACTGTTGCAAGGATTTGAGTCAACATGACGCTTAAATAACGCACCCAGGTCCCCTTATTTTCCATGGCTTCCTCACTCTTTTGTCAGCTCACCATCCCAGTGAGTCTCCACTGAAGCTCCTTCCTCCTGCTATCACTTTCCTCTTGGAGCTGTCTAACATGGTATATATTTCTTTTTCTTCCTTATGTGTGTCTCTAATTTATAAATAATGTAGAAAAATTTCAATATCCTAGAACCTTAGACCTCAGGCTTGCAATCACAGAAACTTAAAGCCAAATAGGACCTTGGTAGGCTCCTCCATCCATGGAATTTTCCAAACAAGAGTACTGGAGTGGGTTGCCATTCCCTTCTTCAGAGAATCTTCCCAACCCAGGGATCAAACCCAGGTCTCCTGCATTGTAGGCAGACGCTTTACCATATGCACCACCAGGGAAGCTCTAGAGAGGATCTTGAGGATATTCTAATTTGGTTCCCTTATTAACAGATGAGCATGTATAGATCAGATACCAGAGGGCAGCTGACTGTGGATCTGAGTACTCAAGCAATGTCATTGGGTTGACATGGACATCTCACTAGAAGTTGTGGAAATCTGCTTCATGGGAGTGACTGCAAACAGTGCAGAGGACATTTCCATTGGGAGATTAAATGTGGTAACTCACAATTGTGAAAGTTCTTTATGAGCTATAATGTGATAAGTGCATAAAATGTAAGGTGATTATCTCTTTTTTTTTTCTTTTATAACTGATAAGGTACTAGCTGAAAAATTGTACCATAACTTTTGAGACTGTAAAAATTGAAAAGTCTTAAGTATGTATTCCAAAGAAGCTCTCCATTTCTCAAAATTGTTTAATATTTACTTTGTAGAAAGTTGCTTTGACCATTCAGCCCCTTTAGACAAGAAGGAATCATTCATGCAGTTCCAGAGAAAAAGGACTGGATGGGAGGTCTGCAGGCCCAGATTCCATTCTTGTTTAGATTTTTGCAATATTTATTCACTTGATGACCTGAATGACCATTAATTGCTTAACCTAAGTAGAACGCGTCATTTTCTTTCATGGAAAAGAGGTCCCATCCTATTGCTCTTCTAGTGAATGGAACTATCAAGTGTTCATTTGCCCCAGCCAAAAATGTGGAAGGCGTACTTCCCTTCTATTTCTTCCTTACCTCTTCATGCTTCATCACCAGGGTCTGTCATATTTATTCCTAAGTATTTCTTCAATATCCCCAATTCAGTGTCCACATTTTCCATCTCTCACTTGTTACAGTTTTAAGTGGCCTCCCTTTCTCTAGTCTTGCCCTTTTCTTCTTCAAGTGCTAGCCAGACTGAACTTATAAATTATAAATTTGATTAGCTCACTGCCCTGTTAATGACTTCAGAATGCCCGAAGGAGGAAGTTCAAAGTTGTTACCTCTACCTGCAGGCCTTTCGTGACGTGGCCTCTGCAGCTACCCAGTCTCCTCTTGAGTCGCAGCCCTTATTCCAGGCTGCCTCATCCTGTTTTGTTCCTTCAGTGCACCATCTTTCCTCTCACCTCCGAATTCTCACACACGTGATGTCCTTGGCCGAATACCTAGTGGTAAGCTCTTTTTTCCATCTCTTCATATGCTTACTTCCATTTTATCTTTCAATCTCAGCTTAAATATTCCTTTGCCTGTCAACCTTCATTGTTAATATCTATTTCTATTAGCGCACTTATCACAAATCATTACAGAGTCTGTGGTCCTAATTCCGTAAGCTCTCTGAAATTAGAGACCAGGTATATGCAGTTTCTATATTTCCTGGTTTTACTCCAGTGCCTCATATATAGCATATGACTAAATAAATGTATGTTGAGTAAATGAATGCATAACCGTCAGTGACTTATTATGTGAGCTTGAACAAGTCACTCTTCTTATTTGGGACACTGTTTCCTTCATGTGTAGTGTGAGAACACTGAATTAAAATGACATGAAGGTGGCTTCTAGTTTGAAATTATATGAATTTATCTTTCATCCTTGTTAACATAGGAAATGTAATACAAATTTCAAGGTAGCTATGAGTGAGTGATACATTTCCATTTTTTATTTGAGCTTATACATTTAAAAATTTGTAATCTTTGTTCACGTCTGGATCAATACTCTACCTCATGATAAATATCTTCCTAATAATGTAGGTGATGAGTAGTCATCATTAATGCCCAAGATCAAGAGTATTGATCATTTGCACCCTGATAATTTGGAGTTTCAGCTTCAGCATCCGTCCTTCCAATGAACACCCAGGACTGATCTCCTTTAGGATGGACTGGTTGGATCTTCTTGCAGTCCAAGGAACTCTCAAGAGTCTTCTCCAGCACCACAGTTCAGAAGCATCAATTCGTCAGCGCTCAGTTTTCTTTACAGGCCAACTCTCACATCCATTCATGACCACTGGAAAAACCATAGCCTTGACTAGATGGACCTTAGTCGGCAAAGTAATGTCTCTGCTTTCTAATATGCTATCTAGGTTGGTCATAACTTTCTTCCAAGGAGTAAGCGTCTTTTAATTTCGTGGCTGCAGTCACCATCTGCAGTGATTTTGGAGCCCCCCCAAAATAAAGTCTGACACTGTTTCCACTGTTTCCCCATCTATTTCCCATGAAGTGATGGGACCAGATGCCATGATCTTCGTTTTCTGAATGTTGAGCTTTAAGCCAACTTTTTCACTCTCCTCTTTCACTTTCATCAAGAGGATTTTTAATTCCTCTTCACTTTCTGCCATAAGGGTGGTGTCATCTGCATATTTGAGGTTATTGATATTTCTCCCGGCAATCTTGATTCCAGCTTGTGTTTCTTCCAGCCCAGGGTTTCTCATGATGTACTCTGCATAGAAGTTAAATAAGCAGGGTGACAATATACAGCTTTGACGTACTCCTTTTCCTATTTGGAACCAATCTATTGTTCCATGTCCATTTCTCACTGTTGCTTCCTGACCTGCATATAGGTTTCTCAAGAGGTACGTCACATCCTGTGAAGAGTTGACTCATCAGAAACAACCCTGATGCTGGGAGGGATTGGGAGCAGGAGGAGAAGGGGATGACAGAGGATAAGATGGCTGGATAGCATCACTGACTTGATGAACATGAGTTTGGTTAAAGTCCGGGAGTTGGTGATGGACAGGGAGGCCTGGCCTGCTGGAATTCATGGGATCGCAAGGAATCAGACACGACTGAGCGACTGAACTGAATTTGCCACTGCAGCTGCTAAGGCACTTGAGTCGTGTCCGACTCTGTGCGACCCCATAGATGGCAGCCCACCAGGCTCCCACATCCCTGGGATTCTCCAGACAAGAACATTGGAGTGGGTTGCTAATGGGTTCATTGGCTTGCAGTGGGTTCATTGCTTTCTCCAATGCTTGAAAGTGAAAAGTGAAAGTGAAGTCACTCAGTCGTGTCCGACTCTTTGCGACCCCATGGACTGCAGCCTACTAGGCTCCTCCATCCATGGGATTTCCCAGGCAAGAGTACTGGAGTCGGTTGCCATTGCCTTCTCCCTGATAATTTGGAAATTATCAAATTAGGGATTCCCCAGTGGCTCAGAGGGTAAAGCGTCTGCCCACAGTGTGGGAGACCTGGGTTTAATCCCTGAATCAGGAAGATCCCCTGGAGAAGGAAATGGCAACCCACTCCAGTACTCTTGCATAGAAAATTCCATGGATGGAGGAGCCTGGTGGACTACAGTCCATGGGTCGCAAAGAGTCAGACAGGACTGAGTGAGAAGTCTGTTAAGTTTGTTAATTTGGAAATTTGTTGACTTTGTGGATCTATGAAAGAAACTATAAGAAATTTGCTTTTCTTGAATAATTTGGGTCCAGTTTAAAGGAAACAAATACCTCAGAAGAAACACATTTTCATTCTTTATCCAGGTTAATGAAATGTTTGCTTGAATGTAATGGACTAAGGATGGAAGCCAGTCAATATTTCTCAACTACCTTGAACCTTTGGAAGTTGACGATCAATGTGTATATGGTAGCTAAGTCTTAGGTCTTTAATTTCACTGCTAAATGAAAAAAAAAATGTAGTGTATTTCAGTGAGTCTACAGATTATCTATGTGAGGAGTCAGTTGAGCTAAGATACTCCTAATGGCAAAGAGAAGCAACAAGGTATTTGAGGGTAAAATATGCAGAGAAGAAATTTTTGAGCTTCTTGTTCTTAGTTTTTGGATGATCCCAAAGGTAAGGAATGCACATAATCTACTGTCAGAGGGAGCCAGTTTGGGGGAACCATGATGCAAATCCAGAGACACAGATACCACATTTCCTCCCCAGAGAAGCTGAGAAAAGGTCAGGGCTTCATACTGGGAGAATGATCCAATTAAATACCAATATGAAGCCAGCGGGCTATGTGCCCCCAAAACAAAGCTAGCTATGCATTATTATCAGTGTCCCTTTGAAGACGCCCTCAAACTTGACCCTGTAGTCATTGTCTTTGCTTCTCCTGGTTCAGAAATATAAGCAACTTTCCAAGTTTTTTGTCCTTGACTTTTCTTTCTTTCTTTTTTTTTTTTTTTTTTACCCTTTTCTATCTTATTGTGCTTATGTTTTAAAATATCTGCTCTGTGGTGGTGTGGTATAGGAATTAAGCACTCTACGTCTAGGAAGATTTTTCCAGTTTACTGCCTTCTGAGACAAGAATTTATTCCTTAGACCTGCCAATCTGCAGTTGCTAGTAAATGATATACTGGTTTACAGATCTGAATACTGTTAGATGGGGAAAGAAAATCATGAAAGAAAAAAAATGATTTTCAACTAAGACTGAAATTCAGACAAAGGATTGGTGATAGTGTTTGAGTAGACAGTACATCAGCGTGGCTTTGTGTTAGGTAGCAGTGCCAGCTTACAGCAAGCAGAAGAGAACGCGAAAACAAAATAAAAACTAGGCCTACCTCTGCTTATTCAAATACCACCCACAACTTTCTGGGAGAAGAACATATGCAGAGCATATTTGAAAACATTATAAGGCATGCATAAAGTACAATATTAGTCAATTTTATATGCTCAGTTGCATGAAATCTGTGTGTTTAAAAAATATAATAATTTGCATTTCATGGCTTTTGATAACCTCAGGAGTGCACTTGAAATTCAGCACATGCCCACAGCACCTCCCAGCTCACCCCATTTTTAACTGAAGACCAATGGTTTCTATTAAGGGATCAGGCAGGGCCTCTGACAAGCCAGTCAATAACTATGTGAGGTTACTTCATTAATGCTATAATGGCTGATAGAGTGAGAGGCAAAAAACAGGTTCCTGACAGCAGCAAATGAAAATGATAGAGATTCCTGAAGCAATGCGCCTTTCCTTTGTCATTGTCTTTTGCTTCGCTTATTCAAAATGTGGCATTTATGTATTCAGTCTTGATGAATGTTGCAGGCTTTAAGTACTTTTTCCATCTCTAATGCAGTGCCGATTGCACATTGTTCTCTCTTTCTCTCTCTCCTCATCTCCCTCTCTCTCTTTTTTTCCTATAACCTCTGCTGTCAAGGCACTGCAGGCTGAAGGGTTGCAGGCACTGGCTAAATAGCTTTTGTGCTATAAATGGTGAAGGTGCTGGGACAATGCATCATAAGTGCTGGTTGGGTCGTAGAGCAGAGAAGGTGGTGGGAGCCGGACCCTGAAGCTAAAGTAAAGTGGTGCAAGTCCCCCTGGCCCTGCCATTCACTTGCCTTTATTTAGAAATCAAATGGACATTCCCAAGGAATGTAAAGACATCTCTGTGGAGTTCAGACAAGGGTGCCATTGGGAGAAGAAAGCCCCCTGCAGGTGAATTAAGAAGACAAGCCACATGACCATGTTCAGAAACATGCTTGACTCTGGGGAGGGTGTGCTGACGGGACTGTCTGGCTTCTCAAATCTGGGTTTATTTCCAGTTTTTCAGTGCCTTGATGGGCTGCATTCTGATCCTTGAGGGGACCATGCACTCTGTTTGGATAAGAGGAAATAAGAGGTGACAGGTTTCTGGCATCAAAGAGAATGAGCTTTAGTGCAGTTAGAAGGGGAGGTGCAGGCATTTCTGTGATACTGCTGGCCACCTCCTCTGAGGAGGGTCATTGTCAAGCTAAGAATAGACTCATAAGAAAGTCAGAGTTGAGAGTATCTTGGTGCTCATTCTGATGGGCAGATTTATAGTTGCCACTTGCACCTTCAGGATCATGTGAACTGTGAGCCATTTTGGAAGGAGAGATGTGAAAATCAACTGATAAATATGTATATTTGAATTTCATCATCTTTCACCAGAGAACTGATCAACTTTGTGGGGTGCTTGTCTTCACCTGGCAGAATATCAAAACAATATCAACGTGGACAGAGATGAGGCAGGGCAGGAATGATAAATGGGATGGCCTCACACAACTCGGGTGGCAGAACATAGCCTCAAATAACCACCATATGTTTTTAGAACAGATTCAAATCCCTTGTGAAGGAGACTGGATTCAAAGATCAACCAACACACCCAGCCACAATTAAATGCATAACTGTGGTCTGGATGTACAGGTGATAACTTGGCCAGAAGCACCTTAGCAGAAAGGTCTGACCTTCATTTTTCTATGGTTCCATCACAGGGGGTGGTGGTGCTCTTCCATCTTTATTTGCTGCAGAGGCTCAGAGCAACAGTTCTTCTCCAGTCGAAGACTGAGCTGGCCTGAACTATATAGTGTCTTGCTCTGAGTAACCTTAGTTATTTTGATTATTACAAATTCTGTAGTCATTGTGCCATTTTCCCCCCATCAGTCTTTACCAATAACTTACATCGTAGAGTTTATTCTCTCTTTTTCATAAATGCTACGGGTTGAGATGTGTTGTCACCTGTATTCAGATGTTGAATATCGGTACCTAGTAGCTTAGAATGTGACTGTATTTGAAGACAGTCTTTAGAGAAACAATTAATATAAAATAAAGTACTATAAGGAGAGAAAATTAGGACATAAGTATAGACTGAAGAGCATGGTGAGATATAGGGAGAAGACGGTGTGAGTCTCAGAAGAGGCAGGCCCTGCTAATACCTTGACCTCAGACTTCTAACTTCCAGAATTGTGAGAAAATAAAATTTCTGTTGTTTAAGCCAGAAATCTCCTATCAAATGTCCTCAGTGATCAGCATTTTAATGGATGAGTGCACATTTTTGATTTTCACTTATGAGTTAGGGATGCATAAATAACCTGTAGAATTGAATTGTGAAGTTGGAAAAGTTTACATACATAAAAATCTTCATATAATTATGATGTTCTATAACCTATTTATTTTGCTCTGCATTATCATATTGACATGTTTTGATAAATATAGAAATAATCTGTTCATTTTATCTGCTGCCTAGTACTCCATTGTATAATTATACCACCATTTATTTATCCTTTCCCCTACTAGAATTTTGATTTATCCTTTCCCCTACTAGAATTCCCCGCTAGAATTTGGGTTATTTCTATTTTTGTGTAGTGATGAACAGTACTGTCATGAATATTTTTACAGGTGTTTTCTATAGTACAATATGGGAGTTCTTTAAGCCATGTTCCCAGGATAAGAATTAACTGGATCATAGCATCTGGAAGTTGGTGATGGACAGGGAAGCTTGGCATGCTGCAGTCCATGGGGTCACAGAGTTGTACACTACTGAGAGACTGGACTGAACTAATATATACATCTTCTCAACCTAACTTTTTATTTTCAATTGCTTGTTCAAATAATTATATCAGCTTCTCCTCCTAGCAACAGAGTATTAACATCCCCATTTTCCCATAACCTTACCAACACTTAGTATTGTCAGTATTTGTAATTTTCTTCTGATAGGAGTGAATGGTGTCTCATTATTGTTTGGAGGGTCTTCTTAAGAGCCATAATCACAATGGCTAGTATTCACTGAGCCCTTATCAAATGTCAGGTTGTGTACAATTTGTTTTGGATCTTATTTAATCTTTACAACCATTGTATGAAGTTGGCATGGTTACTATCACCTGCATTTTGCTGATAAGAAAACTGAAGTTTAGAATGATTAAGTAACTTGCTTAAGGCCAGACACCTACCAGGTGATTAAACAAGAATAAGAATGTATCTGATTCCAAAGCATATTGCATTAGTTAGGATTTCCTCAAAAGCAAACCGTGAGACAGAGGACTTGGGTGCAGATAGTTTATTTGGGAGTTGATAACAGAAGACCCTTGAGAGTCCCTTGGACTGCAAGGAGATTCAACCAGTCCATTCTGAAGGAGATCAGTCCTGGGTGTTCATTGGAAGGACTGATGCTTAAGCTGAAACTCCAATACTTTGGTCGCCTCATGTGAAGAGTTGACTCATTGGAAAAGTCCCTGATGCTGGGAGGGATTGGGGGCAGGAGGAGAAGGGGACGACAGAGGATGAGATGACTGGATGGCATCACCGACTCGATGGACATGAGTTTGGGTGGACTCTGGGAGTTGGTGATGGACAGGGAGGCCTGGCGTGCTGTGATTCATGGGGTCACAAAGAGTCGGACATGACTGAGCAACTGAACTGAACAGGAAGCAAATATGATATTATAGGTAGAGTCAGACAAAGTTAAGGGAGTCATTAAAAAAATGTAGTAATGAGCAGGTTGCCACTGCAGGGAATTTGGGCTCCATCTTTCTGGGGCTCCTCTGAAAGTTGGTGCATCTAGAATTATCACCTAGTTATGGGGAATTTGGGGGCATTCACCCTCTGACTCCCATTTCCCTTTGATTGGATTTGGGGCTGCTCTGCATAAGGTCTGACCAAGTTCCCCTAGACCAGAGAGAACCCTCAGTCAGGACAGCAGAGAGAAGCAGGTCCTTGAGAATATCCACCGTGGCTGCAGGAGAACATAGAGGTGGGCCACATATATGGGGAGTGGCACCAATGCCTTGCCCACCTCCAGCTATACTTCCATCTGATTAAGCATGAGAATCTCCACACCAGCTTCTCTCTCTCACAACCTAAGGAGAAGCAGTTGCATTTTAATCTCTGCACTGTGGGGTTGATTTATAATTGGTGAGACTTTTCCTACAGAAGTTGATGCAGTATTACACTTCACCAAAATCATCTAACTTGCTATGTGATGGATATTTTTTTGTCACATCTATTCTTCTTGGTTTTAATTACTTTGTACGTGATAACAAGGCTCATCGCGTACTTTTGATAAAGTGGGGGAAAATGTCAATTTCCCCACTGCTTTCTTGTGAAATATATAAAATGAAACTTGCCTCTAACTCTGGAGTGGTTCCTGTGTTTATAAGAATGCATTTTTTTCACTCTACAAAAGCTTCAGTAAGGTCATGGATATAAAACTGGCCCATAACAACAACAACAACAAAATTACCAGAAATCTGACTGGAAGCAATGAAAACAAGGCAATGCCTCTAAAAGAAATAATGACAGTTATTTAGATTGGTATAGTTCTTTGGGTTTTCAAAGCATTTTCATGTTATTTCAGCAGGACTGCCTAACAAGAAAGCAATGTGTGCTAAGATCTCATTATTCCCTCTTATAGATATAAAAATAAATGCTCAGATGGTTAAAAAAAAAAAAAAAAAGGCTTAGCCAGGGTTAGTCAGTGAATTGGTGACCATAGTTGACCTTGAGCTCTGGACTGCTGATACGCAATCCTATGCTTGTTCACCCACGTCAGGTTTTAAATATGTGGTTTACAGACAACCTGCATCAAAATGGCTGGGTTTACTTATTAAATGGCCAAGCCCTGGGTCTTACCTTAAAGGATAGGTATTGCCTATCCGAATTGGATAAACATCCATTTGCAAACGTGAGAAGCGTTTTGATGGACACGTGTGTTGACCCTTGGATGTCATGGTGATCATGGTATTCTTACCACGCGTAGAAATGGTCTGAAGAGCACAGAAGCCACCCACGGTCTGCTATCCAGGCTCAGGCAGTGTCTTCACACAACCAGAAGCCCTGACATTCACAGCAGAAGGTTTTTGTGCCCACCCATCGTGGTGGTCATCGTGTCGATGTGAAGAAGCCAGAATTGCTCCAGGAGAAAGAACATATTTGTGGTCATCCTTCCCTTGCCAATAATATTTTTAAACCAAACAGATTTTCCCCCAGACATGCAGACAGGCTGATTCATGAAATCTGGATAACCTTCCACTTATTTTTTGCTCTCTCTTTTAAAAATTAACAAATGAGTCCCAACAGCATGTCTGCAATATAAAGAATGACTTATTGTGGCATTGATGAAGTGTCACTTAAGCGAGTTTTAAACACTTCCTGTAAATCTTCTTGTGTTTTAAGAGGCCAAACTATTCATTTTTATTTTTTCTGCCTATCAAAACTCAACTGTGGTTAACATGTTTTCTAAAACCTTTTGGGGGAGCCTGAACTGATTTCTACACCATCAAAATCAACCAGAGATGAGATACTTATCATACTCCCTTGATTTCCAGGATTATTGCCAGAGGCCGTGGCAGCTGTCCAGTTGAGAGCTAATAGGGGTTTACACATTGCTGTGGCAGTGGGGGTGGTCATGAGGAATTTGATCCGCATACATTTTGGAAGTAGAGCCAACAGGATTTTCTGATGGATTGAGTGCGGGGCATAAGAGAAAGGGAAGGTCAAGGATGACTCCCAAGTTTTCTCCCTGAGCCACTGAAATGATGAAACTGCAGTAAATTGAGATGGAAGAGACTGTGGATGGTGCAAGTTTTGTTGAGTAAGATCAGCTTGGGATATTTTATACTTGAGACGGCTCTTTGACATCCAGATGGAGATGTCAGTAAACTCTTAGATATATGAGTCTGGACTTTGGGAGACAAGTCTGAACTGAAGATATAAATTGGGGAATCAGCAGCATATAATTCAAATTTAAAGCTCTAGGAATGAAAAGAGGAACTGAGACTAAACCCTGGGGCACTTAGCAGAGGTCAGGAAGGAAACCAGTCAGTCACATTGACTTGGAAGAAACAAACAGTAAGATATGTAGTATTTTGAATGTCAAGGAATAATGGATACTGAGGCAGAACAAATGATTTCCTGTCAAATTCTGCCAATAGTTGACCGCTGGGTTTGGTAACATGGAACTCATCGGTGACCTTTTAAGAGTAGTCTGTATGAATGAGAGAGGCAAAAGCCAGCTTGGAATGTGCTGAAGAAAGAAGATGAACTGGTGCCTGTATTAACTGCTTCTTAGTTAACATTTCTTGCACTATTAATTAATTCCAGAAGGTTGCCTCTCTGTTACGGTAGTCCCACATCCTGGGCCTATAATCCTAAGACCACCTATTTAACCAGTTGGATAGAATGCCAATAACCTGCCAAGTACTAAAAATGACCAGTTTCCACAAGCCTGATAACTTGTAGCCAGCATCTAGAAGTGCTTCCCTCTGTTGCAGTGAAGATGATGATAACTGGTCCCAAAATAGCCTATTCGGCACCCAGCACAGTACCTCATACACAGTAAGTATTTAATAGCTTTTTTGTGGTCTGAATGGATTTGTAAGAGAATGAATGTGCTTGGGTATATTTGGAGCACATTGTCTATGTTTGGTCAATTTTCTTTTTCAAATAAAAGATCTACAAATGGCTCCTAGTAAAAATAAATAAATAAAGCCAGGGTGGGGAAAAAACCTGTTTGAAACAAACACATTGTGTCCTGAAAGATCTATTTGGTCCTGCCAGCAGTTTCATTGGCTGTGATTTGTATATTAAGAAGATTTTAATTGCTCAGGTAAGTGCCTGCACCTGCTAAGACATTGTGTATTAGAGCACTGTATTCTAATCTTTTACAATACAGGGCACACTTCACCCATAAAATTATTCTCTGCACAATTATCACTCTTTTGCTGAGGTAGAAAGTGCAACTTAACACTTTGGGTTTCACTCATTATTATTAAAATCATGGAAATTAGGATCATTGGGTAAAGCTTGTGCAGTTAGCTGCTGAATTACCCCTGTCCTTTCTGCTCCTCTTTTGCTTGCACCAATGAGCAGAATTCACATGAGTCTGTAGTTATCTGCAAGTGTGATGGGGGCTGGATTGCTTTCAACACAAAAGGTGTTATAAACTCCCAGCAGAGCCTTTCTGCTGGGGTTCAGGGAACATATGAACTAACTGGTTTTCTTCTTTATTTTTAAAATATATATATATTTTCCTGATTGGCAAAGAATTGCAAAAGGAAAATGAAAAATAAGTGCATGTTTAAAGTTGAGAAAATACAAGGAAAGACACAAACTCATAATCATTATTTATGTGATTTTGATATACATTTATATATAAATATATTATTTAGTCACTTAATTGAGAGAATACATAAAGCAAACACACACACACATGTCCACAGAAGACATAACTCCTGTTGAAAAAGGACGCGAGTGGTTGCACTTTTCTTTTCCTAAGAGAAATGACACCAGGGTTGGCAAACTATAGCTTCCAGGCTGATCCTACCCGTTAAAACAAATAAAGTTTTATTGAACACAGGCTGCTTCATCTATCATCTACGGCTGCTTTCATGCTACAGCAGGAAAGGGAGATGCGCAGTTGCAATAGAGGCCATATGGCCCACAAATCCTAAAATGGGTCCTATTGGCCACATCTTGCACCACCAGGTCCTTCGCTGCTGAGATTAGCAATGTCACTTCGGTGATTAAATTATTATATTCTCTGGTGGCCAGTGCTTAGATCCTGTGTTTAAGTTGTAGTGTGGTTTGAGCCAGCTCATCCATATTGTTATTCAGTCTCTCAGCCATGTCCGACTCTTTGCAGCCCCATGGACTGTACCACATCAAGCTTTCCTGTCCTTCACCATCTCCCAGAGTTTGCCCAAACTCATATCTATTGAGTCCATAATGACGACAAACCATCTCACATCCTCCTGCCTTCAGTCTTTCCCAGCATCAGGGTCTTTTCCAGTGAGCTGGCTCTTCACATCAGGTAGTCAAAGCATTGGAGCTTCAACTTCAGCATCGGTCCTTCCAATGAATATTCAGGGTTGATTTCCTTTAGGATTGACTGGTTGGGTCATCTTGCATTCCAAGGGACTCTCAAGAGTCTTCTCCAGCACCACAGTTCAAAAACATCTATATTGCATACCCACTTTTGGATGATGCCTCAATTCTACACTTGTTTTTACTTCAGTTACCCGAGGTGTGGCAGCTCCTTGACTGCTATGCTCCCAACAGAGGTAATCTAGGGATGATGACAGATCCTGCCTTCTCCTTCTCCTAGAACACCTGATTATCAAGCTTCATTGTGCCTTAAGATGCACCCCAGGAGATCCTGAGTCAGTGGGTCTGGGGTGGGGCATGGGAAATTGGATTTCAAACAAACATCCCTTGGTGATTATGATGTTAGGTGGTTTATGGTTTACGCAACCTCATTTGGAAACTATTGCCATGGACCCTTTTTCTTCTCTTCATCTGTTCTACCAAACTTATCTGCACTTCCTTCATCCACGTAGACATTAAGCAAATAAGACTAAGCAGAGAGTTGATATGTAAGGCAAATCTTCACTGTTCAGAAGTAGTTAATTTTCCTCTTAGATTTAGTCGTCATATTTTCTTTTCTTAACATTTATATATTTATATAAATTTATATAACATTTATATATTTATTGGGCTGTACTGGCTCTTAATTGTGGCACATGGGGTCTTTAGCTGTGGTGTGTGGGATCTAGTTCCCTGACCAGGAATTCAACCTGGGACCCTTGCTTGAGAGTGTGGAGTCTTAACAACTGGACCACCAGGGAAGCCCCCATATTTTCTTTTTATATTTCATCTACTGCCACATATTTTAAACCATGACACCCTCAAAACCTATTTGGACACAGTACAAACTCTGTCCATGTGAATATCAATTTGTAGTAATAATAGTATTACTGTAATTACATAAGCAAGAGTTAGAACTAGGCATGAAACAACAGACTGGTTCCAAATTGGGAAAGGAGTATGTCAAGGCAGTATATTGTCACCTTACTTATTTAACTTATATACAGAGTACATCATGCAAAATTCTGGGCTGGATGAAGCACAAGCTAGAATCAAGATTTCTGGGAGATATATCAATAACCTCAGATATGCAGTTGATACCACCCTTATGGCAGAAAGCAAAGAACTAAAGAGCCTCTTGATGAAAGTGAGAGAGGAGAGTGAAAAAGTTGGCTTAAAACTCAACATTCAGAAAACTAAGATCATGGATTCCAGTCCCATCACTTCATGGCAAATAGATGGCAAAACAATGAAAACAGTGACAGATTTTATTTTCTTGGGCTCCAAAATCACTGCAGATGGTGATTGCAGCCATGAAGTTAAAAGACACTTACTCCTTGGAAGAAAAGCTATGACCAACCTAGATAGTATATTAAAAAGCAGAGACATTAATTTGTCAACAAAGGTCCATCTAGTTAGAGCTATGGTTTTCGAGTAGTCATGTATGGATGTGAGTGTTGAACTATAAAGAAAGCTGAGTGCCGGAGAATGGATGCTTTTGAACTGTGGTGTTAGAGAATATTCTTGAGAATCCCTAGGACTTCAAGGAGATCCAACCAGTCCATCCTAAATAAAATCAGTCCTGAATATTCATTGGAAGAACTGATGCTAAAGTTGAAACTCCAATACTTTGGTCACCTGATGTGAAGAACTGACTCATTAGAAAAGACCCTGATGCTGGGAAAGATTGAAGGCAGGAGGAGAAGGCGATGACAGAGCAGGAGATGGTTGGATGATATCACCAACTCGATGGACATGAGTTTGAGTAATCTCCAGGAGTTGGTGATGGACAGAGAAGCCTGGCGTGCTGCAGTCCATGGAGTCACAAAGAGTTGGACACGACTGAACGACTGAACTGAACTAAGTAACAGTATTATTTGGATTATGAATGGAGTAACTTTTTTTAAAATCAAAAGCCTAAATAAGTTTCCTGTTTGAGAGTTTCTTTTCTGTGCACTGATTGCAAATATTAAATGATTTTTTCTCTAACTCATGAGCACGTTTTAACAGCTATTACAGAATTGTAAGACTATAAACCCTCAGGTTAATATGTCATTTTCACCATTGCCCTGTCTTAAGCAGCGTAGCCTTGTAAAGCAATCATTTGAACAATTACTATTTTTTGAGAACCTGAGTATACCCAGTACTGATTTAGGCATAATGGGGGAACACAAACTTACCACGAAGCATAGTTTCAGCTCTAGAATTGCTTATAATATGATTAGAGAGAGAGAACTATGTAACTTACAACTGGGACACAATTCAGGGCACACAGTTAGACCCTTGGAATTCAAGTATTTAATAGTCATTCAAATAATAAATAGTTGTTGAACTTTTACTATGCATAGCTGCTATACTAACAGTGAGCAAGGGAGACAAAAACTCTTGCCCTTAGGGAGCTTATATTCTAGTGGAGATGACCCAAAATAACCAATAGTATCTGAGCCATAAATCCTCAGGAGAATAAGAATAAAGCAGAAAAGGGGGTCAGAGAATGTGTCTTTAAGGGTTAGAGGAAGGGATGGCGATTAGTCTATTTGTAATCTACTCTAAAAGGCTCAAACATGGAATCTCATGAACTTTGAGATTGGTGCTTAGATCCTAGCCTTTAACGCCCCTATCTCAGCATCTCAAGGCTACTGTGTGGTTCTGGATTCCTCCTCAAGCAGGCAGAAATTCTAATCAAGATAAAAATCCTTATTTCTTTATAAAACATAGTCTTAAAAGATATAATTCAATGACATAAGGACACTGGGGAATTTATGAATGTAATACATATCTCTGTTCTGGAGCTGGGAGTATGTGTGTCCAGAGGCTTTTCTGGCCAGATTTTTTGCATATATTGCTTCTCATCATCTGATCTCACCTACTATGGGGGAAGTCTGTCCTGACCACCCACCTATATAATCCATTTTTCATAGCTCTCATCACTAACTGGTGCATATACACATACCGGATCACTGACTTCTTACTAGAAAACCCCCCAAGAAAGTAAAGAGCCTGTTTGTTTTGGCCCTGGCGTAAAGTAAGTTCTCAAAACATATTTGTTGAATGAAAGAAGACCTTTTGAGAGTTAGCTATATCCAACCATCGGCAAGAAAGAGAAAAACCTTTCCAACCATTTATCCTTAAAAATTATCTCAACCTAACAGTGGCACCCCACTCCAGTACTCTTGCTTGGAAAATCCCATGGATGGAGGAGCCTGGTGGGCTGCCGTCTATGGGGTCGCACAGAGTCGGACACAACTGAAGTGACTTAACAGCAGCAATATAAGATTCTAGTTCATGTTTAAAAAAAGAACTACTTCTCATTTTTATTGCAATAATTCACTAATTTGGAATGATCCAAAACAGAACACTTATTAGTGACATTTTAAAATTATCTGGTTAGTTTCCAGACAAATAAATATATTTTTATAAGCCCACTGTAGGAAAAAAAAACAAACTGTATTCAGGCAAAATTCCCCATTTTCCTAAAAACTACAGTGCTTGCATCTTTTTTTCCCAGTTAAATGTACCTTGCATATGACTGTTTCCCTTCAGTTAACCCAACTTTATTTATATCATTTGAAACAATTATTTTCCTATACTATGAAATAATTGAAGCAAATGGAAAAGTTGACAGTATAATAAACACCTATGTGCTCACCAAACAGCTTTACCAATTCTTAACATTTTTTCATATTTGTTTCATATCTTTATTTTAGATAAACATTCAAAATATAGTTGAAACCCTCTTAATAGCCATCTTTTTTCCATCTCATTCTCCCTTTCCCAGAGGTTGTTAATGATCTTGATTTTGTACTTAGTCTCTTCATCCTTATTTTTAGAAGTTTGTACATAGATATGATTTCATAAGCATGATAGAGTTGTACATATTATATAAATATTATACATGTATTATTCTACTGGTAATTTTTATTCAGCATGTGTGTTTGACATGCTTCCATTTTAATACACTTTGATAAGCTAAAGCTTATCGTACACTGCTCTGCACACCATCCCACTTGCCTCATAATGCCACACTGGAGAGGTCTGCTAGTCATGCCTCCACTGTAGTATATGAAAGCTGTCGTTTCACATTCTAACTAATACATATTATTACTGGATTTTCTTTTCATCTCTTTATTTCTGATTGGTAAATATTGTTTCATTATTGTTTTGCCATGCATGTGTCTAATGGATAGTACAGGAGAACATCCATTTTTAGCTTTCTCGGAGTTTTAGATTTGCTCTTCTGTCAATTGCCGGTTCATATCCTTTGCCCATTTTTTTTTTTTTTTTAGGTGATTTATCTTTGCTTTTTAAAAACACGATTCCAAAAGGTTTGTTGAATTTTGCCTACCAAAATATTTTGACTACTTGATATAAATGCCTTTATTGGGTCTATGATTTATCTTTTTATCCATTTGTCTTATATTATGCTATGCAGAGATATTTAATTTTAATTTAGTATTCAAATGTATCACTCATTTTCCTTTATAATTTATGTTTACTGTGTCTTGTTTAAGAAATTTTCCTTTACACTGAGGCCAGAGGACTTAATGGTATAAGTTTTTCTATAAGTTTTAATATTTTAATTTATATATTAAAGCTTTGCATATAATGGCTATATATATTCATGCATGATATTTAGCTGGGAATCTAACTTTATTCGTTTTCATGCAGATATATAGTTTTTCCCTACCACCTGTTGAATAACTCATTCTCTCCTCACTGCTTTGTAATGGCACCTGTTACATATCAAACTTTTCATGACAGTTTTTTTCCATTTCTGATGTCTTTTTTTTTTTTTTTTTTGGTTCTCTTTGTATTTTTGTTTACATTGCAAACTGCACTGTCAGGTATCATACTGAGGATAGCATGGTATGTTCAGAGATTAAACATCTGTGTTTGAATCTCATCTCTACCATATCCTAGTGTATGACCTTGTACATGTTTTTCATCCCTCTGTGCCTCAGTTTCCTCATCTGTAAAATGAAACCAGTAATGGTAACTACCAAATAGTTGTTATGGCAATCAAGTTAGCAAATGATTATAAGATTCAGGGCATTCTATGACACAGAAAAAGCACTTGAAACTCTATAGCTGTGTTACTACTACTACTCCTGTAACTGTGAAAATGAGCCTTGACATTTTGATACTTGATCTTTTTTCTTAAAAACTGTCATAGCTAGCTATTGTATTTTGCTCTTGCATATAAATTTTAGGGTTAACAGCATGTTTCAAAAATAACCCTATAGGAGTGAAATTGGAATTGTTTTATTTTTTTGGATTAATTTATAAAGAATTGGCATTTCATGTTACTGATTCTACCCATCTTTGAACATATCACATTATATATTCTCATTTATTTCAAACCTCTGATTTTCAGTACAATTAAGACATACTCTTTTTAAGGATTTTATGTAGCTTTTATTGTTTGGTTGCATCTTTTGAAACTTGTATTTCCCAGTTATTTCAGGTATATCAAAACTCTATTTCTGATATGTAGACTTTCTGAGTAATAAAATAACACTATTTTGTTAATAATGGTTAACAAGCAAGTTAACCATTCTTGCTTATACAATTTACAGTTGTGTATATGGTATATATTTTTTCACTTTCCTGACTTTAGATTGCTAATATTTTATTTATAATGTTTGCATCAATTTATATAGACTTTTATGACCTCTATTTTCTTTACTCATATTACCATTTTTTTTTTAAGGTCATCAAGTGAGTTGCAGAGCAAGGGATTTTTATCTGTTTTCTGGAAGAACATGTGTACATTTGGCAGTATCTATTTTCAAGGAATAGACATAATAAATCTGTAAAATATCTAGACCTAGCATTGATTTTTTTGTAGATAGATACTTTATAAGATTCAATTAAAAAAATTATGTCTATTAAGATTTTAATCTCCTGAGCCAGTACGATTAAGTTATACTTAAAATGTTCATTTTGTCTAGTTATTCAAGTATATTGACATTCTCAGTATATTTATATTTTCAAAGATAATTATTAAGAATGTAATTTATAATTGTGAACATAATCTCTATGTTAACTTTTAAACTTCTGTTTAATTTTTGTTGATCTCTATAATTTCCTTGTCTTCTTTTATTACTTTTGGTTTTCATTATTATTTTGCTCGTTTCTTCTCTGTATTGTTCTGCCTTTCTTTTCTTTTTAAGTGGAAATCTTGATTTATTCTTTCCTATTATGAATATGAAATACTATACATTTTCCTTTAGTGCAGTTTTAGCTATATCCCACCATTTTTACTATGCAAAATTTCAATTTTCATTGTTTCAAGTATTTTTTTTTTAACTTTAAGCATGATTTCCTCTTTGAACCATGAATTAGCTCCAAATGTTTGTTATTTAAAATACTTTTGATATTGATTTTTTTGCTTTATATTTGCATTATATATATATTGCATTTATATTTGCATTATATTTATGGCTTTAAATATGTCTGAATATCATTCTTTTGTAGTGATTATATTGTAGTATAATTGGGTATAGAATTACAATTTTACAAGTTTTTTTCTCTCAGCACTTAGCAACTATTATTCCATTATTTCTAGCATTTTTGATCCAGAGTAATTCTTGACACTCTACCTAATAAGAGGTAGTCTATGACTCTTCCTTTTGAATCTCAGTGGTCACTGATTGATTGATCAGTAGAATATGATGAAAGTAACACTGTGGCAATACATGGGCCTAGGCCTTGAAAAATTGGCAGTTTTCAAGTTAGAATTCTCATTCTCAGGGATGCCAGTTTCCATCTAACACATTTGATTACCCTGTTACTGCATGCTGTGAGGAAACCCATGTGAGTCACATGGAAAGACTGCCTATAATATATCATCTCAGGCAGGTGACAAATACAAGGGTTAAAAAAAATCTTGAACATTTAATCCTTTGTTTAATATACTGTAAAGGAGGTCCAAGGTCACAAAAGTATGGCCCCATTCTCAATGTCACAGTCTTTTCCACCTGTTCAAGAAAACTTAGCTGAGGTCTGAGTCATTGTGGGGCAGGAACTAGCTGTCCATAATGTGTTCTGCTCAGATCCCTGATCTATAGACTCATGAGCATAATAGAATGGTTGTTGTTTTATATGATTAAGTTTGAGGCAGTTTGTTACAAATTAATAGATACTGGGAATATCTAGAATGAGCATTTTCTTTGTACAATATTTAGATCATATTGGGAAATTATACATTTACTAGTCTGAAGCTTGGTTTAATGTTTATCTTCCCTGCCAAAGAGTAAGATTCTATGAAAGTAGAAAGAAAACACTCTTTTCTACTCTATTCTCAGGGTATAGCTTATATGCTCTTATTTAGTCGCTCAGTCACGTCCAACTGCAACCCCACAGACCACAGCACACCAGGCTTCCCTGTCTTTCAGTATCTCCCTGTGTTTCCTTAAATTCATGTCCATTGGGTCGGTGATGTTATCCAACCAACTTATTCTCTACTTCCCCCTTTCTCTTTGGCCTTCAATCTTTCCCAGCAATAGGATCTTTTCTAATAAAGGTAGCTCATATAGGTGTTCAATAAATATTTGGTGAATGAATAAACATTTTAAAAATTTTATAATTCCTATTTTTTGTACTGATTATTCTTTATTATGAAGTCTTTTAAAAATTACTTTTACGGTGTTGTTTATCTGGCCTTCTGTAATCCACTAAGAAAAAATCAGTTTAAATAAAAGATGGAAAAAGCTCCCCAAATTCAATTTAATCTGCAGGTATGAAATCTGATTCTTTATATGTTTCTAAGACTTAGTTGCACCTTCTGTACTAATAATTTTCCTGGTCATAGAGGCTGGGATTAGTCAATGGATAAAACAAGCTATATTGAGTAGATGAGCACATTGAAAAATTTAGGGTTTAAAGTTTACTTAATCAATTTTAAAATCTGTGAAAAATCAGAATGCTTCCCCCAAATGGGCCCTGGCTCCACTAGGTAGGGTGTGATGATGTGGCTACTTCATGGTTTCCTGACATCTGTTGTTCCATGTCTTCATGGACAGCTGCTGAAAGTGTGTTCTGTATATTCTCCTTGTCACTTGATTATTTCTGCTTTTACCCCTTAAAGGTAAATAATTCCTTTGTGATGAGATACTATTGAAATAGAATTTGGGGAAAGAACTGTCTATTTTTTCAGACCCCAGTATGTCCTAGAAATTAAAGTCTGTTTGTATAGACACACAAAAGAACATAACAAGCCACATTTGAAAAGACAGAGAAAGGAGAAAAGGAAGGAGGTAAAAGAAGGAAAATAAAGGGCAATAAAATAATCCTAATACAAGTTTCAGAAAACTCATAAACTATAATCATTTTTTTTCTGGCATTTGGTGGACCAACATTTGTCCCTAAGCATCAGAATAAAGGGGAAGCTGGTCAATCACATGCTTTAAAGTGTCCATAATATGTTTGAAAACCAATTGTTCAGAAGTATAGCTATCCTTGGTTCCCACACCAAGAAAAGAGCAATTTCCCCCAGGTTCCTCATAAAGGGGACCCAAAAGGAAGAACAAAATAATTTCCGCTGAACTGTACTGTAGACAGCATTTAGGAGAGGCTGTAAGCAATTGAGAAGTGCAGAAGAGAATCTACTGCTTTCATATTTGTATTCCTACTTATTAACAGTAGCAGGAAAAGAGTAAAAACTTATAAATATTCCTTGTGTGTATCCAAAAAAGAAGAGAGGAAGAATTTGTGACTTTTTGAGCATCTTTAACAGAAAGTTCTCTGAAAGAGGGATTTTCTTCCAAGGACCTGATGTGTCATCTGGCACCACTTCCATCACTGTTCACACCAGAGTTGCTATGGAAAGAACATCCTATCCTGAGGACAGTGATGGGCATCACTGTTAAGCAAATATTAATTGCATAGAGCTGAGAAGGCTGTTGTAGGTTTTGATATCTTGGAGGAAATGTCTGTGTAGTTTCTGTAATTGTCATTGGGATCCTGAGAACTTGGGAGGCAAACAGTAATAGCTGGTCCTGTGAACTTACATCCTCATCCTACTACATAGGGCAACTGGCCAATCTTTTTCCTTATGCCTTTGGTCTTCTAATTCCCTCACCTTGAGCTCTGTTTAACATTATAAAATCTCAGGACTGACCATTTTTCCCCTACTTTTTCATTTTCTGCATTATATCATAAAATATCTATCTATATTCAGTCAATATTAAGGCTTGCTTTTCCAAGCCATCATTTTCTTCTCTTTATTGACTTTTGGTTTACACCAAACAATAATTACACTGTGGCCTGAAAGACACAGTATCATTGTGTGGGTTAAAATCACAGAGTAGGAAAAGGTGGGGAGCATGACAATGAGGCCATAGTATTCTTTGCTGTGTTGAAACTGTCCACCTAGGTTATGTGAGAAGGCCCAAAGGTGAAGCCAAGTCACAAACATAGGTTGCTTTATTATACACTGCTCCACCCTCGGAAGTATATTACTTCAATTAGAACAATGCTACACATTTTGTGTTGGTAAAGAAGGAGACAGTCTTTCCCTTTTATTTTCTTTGGTCAACATTTTCTTTACTTGGAAAAGTAGTCCCTATGTGAGAAAGAAGGAAACAAAGCACTCTTATTTGGACTTTGCTTTTACCTCTGCCAGTGAAAAACCCAAATATTGCAGTTGGGCACCTTTCCCATGATGGCAGTTTCCATCTCCCCTACTCCAGCTATTTGGCCACTGAAATGGAGACTCTTGGTGATCTTCTTTCTACTTTTTTAAGCCTCAGAATATGCTTTTGAAAGGGCTGGTTAATATTTCTGTGCCAAAACAGAACACCTGTAAAATAAAGAGAGAAAAAAAGAGCTAGGGAACGAGGACGTTTCCTGCTGCTCCACTGACTCTGGAATATAGCAGATCTGGAGAAAGTCCACCAAGCCCACTTTGGGTTTTCAGAGGAAAGCTGTGCATGGTAATTCTCCAGCGATCAGAATGTTAAGGAGGTCACCAGACCAGCCTGTGTTTGGGGGAACTTATACATCTCCCGGGCTTCATGGTGACAGACCTATGAGGCACGTGCAGCCCTTACCCAGTGGAATGGGTTGCCTTCCAAACACTTAGGTCTGGGAAGCCCCAAAAGTGGAATTTTATGTCCTTTTACAAATATGTAGGTACCAAGCTGTAGGGCAGGACATGGCTTGAAGGAGGTCAGATGCTATCTTCGTTCTATTTTGCTCTTTTGAGCAATTGCCTTCACTTTGGCTGTCCTTGTACACAGGCAGGAGAGGTCAAGGAGGTAGGGTAGCTGGTGTTTTTGCAGACAACCACACAGCTCTGGCTAGGTGGTCCCAACACACCCCTCTGCTGTAAACTGATGTTCCATACATTATAGTTGTTTGTGAAACTACAAGAAGAAAATGAGACAAGTAGAAAGACGTAGCAGCTGAGCTCATAGTCTTGCTTGGCTTATGTTTGACGGGAAAATGTGCTCACAGGAGGAATAGCTAAGAAAACACAGGCTTCAGGTAATCAGGACTGCATGTGTGTTTCACAAGCCATACATAAAAGTATAAAGAAAAGGAGTTGCTCTGTCCCTGGACCTAAATAGGACTTCAAGCCAGTGGCTCTGTCATTTTCTAGTGGTATCGCCTTTGACAAGTTGCTGAACCTTTCTGAACCTCTGTGTTCTCATATGTATAATGAGATACCTGAGAATCTTGGCAGAATCAAACAAGATGCTGTTTATTTAAGTGCCCAGCTTAGTCCTTGACACTGTTGCCAACCTCCTTACAGCATTATCTTCATCATTATGGTTGCTAGTTTTATTCTCTGGGCACATGATCTTAAAACATGGTATTTATAGTCTAATATCACTGAGAGCACCCTATATGTCACTGATCAACATAGTTGTAAATCAGGAATAATATACTTCCTTTTTCAAACTAAAAACTGATTTTTTTTTTCAAAAAGGCAAGACAAATTATGTTTTAATTTTTTCAGTACTTAGTTTGGTTAGGAGTTACTCAAAATAGTGGCTTAATTTGTATATATTTTCTTTATAAAGTATTTTTCACAAGATCCAGCCTCTCAAAATGTTAGCAGTGTGGCATTTAGTAAGTCATGTCTCATTGGACCTCATTTTCTTCTTTTATGGAATAATATCTGAGTCCTCCCAGTTCTCACTCACTACATACACCTCACTTTGAGCTTCATAAAGTTCTTAGGAGTTTCTTTAGGTAGATATTGCTTCCCTTACTTTATAGATTAGCCAAAATATTCAAAGAAGTTAGTTGCATGGTTTACCCAAGATTACTACTAGTAAATAGAGAGGCTAGAACCTGAACCAAGAACTTCCAGTCCTAAGGAGAGTGCTCTGTTCACTGATCACATGAAAATGATGACAGTTTTAAATAATTAGGGCACATTAAAGATTATTAACTGTACTGTTACACTGGTTTCACAGGCACTTCAGAATTGTGATCATCATTATAATAGCATTTGTTACTATTAAAAACCAGTGATCACCATTCAGTCATGTAAAGACAAATTTCAAAAATTTAAAGGAATTGGGCAGAATCTATACTGACTCCTTAATATTCTGAGGATATTATTACTTTCCACTGAGTAAATAATTTGTTAGTCCAAATAAGACTTATTCCCTTAGATGCTATTATCTCTGTCTCATAAATAGTATTTAAAAAGGCTGGTGAGTTGACTTCTACTGTCTGTTTTATACAACGATGAAGATGGTATTGCTAATAATGTTAATAGGTAATATTTGATGAGCTCTTACTTAAAAGTGTCATCCCTTCACATAGATTTTCCTATTTTCTCCTCTCAATTAAACCTATGGGATTATTACATCTTTTCCTCTCATTTTATAGTTACAGAAACTGAGACATTGAGAGGTTAAATGATTAGTCTGGGGTCATAGACCTACCAAGCAGTAGCACCAGGAACTGAATTCAGATCTTTTATTCTCATATGCTTTTCAGAGGTACGTTGAGCGGTACCTTTAGAATACTTTTGAGCTCAAGATTTGCAATGAATCCATTCAGTCAGTGTTTGTCCAGCACCTACTATGTGTCAGGCACAGTGTTGGTGTTGGAGACACAATAATGAACAAGGTAGCTGTCCGGTATGTGGATGGGAAATAGGAATAGTTCCAGGTACAACAATGGCAGGTGGAATTATTCAGGTACTTCCACAGCCAGTCTGTCTTTATTGCAAGAAAATGAAAGTTATCCCAAGAGGTCAGAACCTGACTTTATTATCATATAACAGCTCATTCTATGAGACTGGGTTGCTTTAGGGCCTTGAGGTTCAGAGTCTTGCTCCTATGAACAACATCAGTTATCTCACCTCCATTTCCATTCTTGGTATTGATATAAGATGTCTGACACTGTCATGCTGACTCACCAATTTTGATCCTAAGGACATTAAGAGCCCACCATTTTGAGTAAGCACACTCAAAGCAGAATTGTGTCAGCGCTGAGTAAATTTTGTTGAGAAAGGGTTTTAAGGAACCTATTTCATCTGGAAAATTTAATTCATTGATCTATTTTCTATAGACTCAGCCAAAACATTTTCAGTTCTTTCTATTCTAATGTTCATGCTATTGAAATGTTCATCAAAATAATTTTTTTCCATTTAACAGTGAAGATTTGATTTATGATCAGTTTTGTGTCCATTACAAGTTAAACAGGTTTTAGAGGATCTTCTTATAAGCATTATTTTTGTTGAGTTCATTTTTCTAAAGTTTGATTTTTCTATCAAAAGTTTGATTTTTCCATCAATTTTTTTTTTTTAATGAAAGGATTTAGGTGTGTATTTTTGGCTGCTGTATTTTATATTATACTGATTCTTTTTTCTCATGATATTCATTATAAGTCATGATATTGTGTTTTTATTTTACAGTTCATTCATGAAAAAGAAATGAGCATATATTTTGAAATGTTAAGATGTTAAATGTTAATTTTTTTTTTATGGTGATAGTGAAAGGTGTCTTGCAAAACATGGGGGGTCCCTGAGACTCAGACTTTGAGACAAAGGTCTCATTTGCCCAGGCCTACAGGTGGCACTTTAGATGCTGAGAAAGATTGAAGGCAGAAGAAGGGGATGACAGAGGACAAGATGGTTAGATGGTATCACCAACTCAATGGACATGAGTTTGAGCAAGTTCTGGGAGTTGTTGATGGACAGGGAAGCCTGGCATGCTGTAGTCCATGAGGTCGCAAAGAGTGGACATGACTGAGGGACTGAACTGAAAGGTGGCACTGCTTGTAGAAACTTAGGAAGGCTGAGAAGCCAGGCCCTAGAGCCATGACACCAGGATCCACACCCAGCCTTACTGGAGACTGCTCCAGTGAAAACTGCTTTTCCCACTGGCACCAACAATGCTTGGGTCTAAATGCCAGAAATCCTGCCACATTCTCTCTCAGAGAACCAGGTACTCTCCCAGCTGTGTTTGTCAGCAGCCCAGTGTCTGGGTGGAGCTCTTTCTCATATTGTTTGGGCTCCAAACCATGTCTCAACAGATATGTTTTGATGGACAGAATTTATTAAATACTTGGTTGCAAGAGAGTCTAGGAATTAATTTTTTCTTCAGTTCTACCTTTGAAAAGTAGGACTCCTAATGTAGATAGTTATTAATACATAAATGTATAGAGGATTTTCAGTGATGTAGCCTCAACTGACAGAGGTCTAATGCAGCAGCTTAATAGCATTTCAAATAGGAAAGTGATATGATGTATGTTTTAAATAAAAAACAACCTGATTGGATTGGCTTATGAATAGGAATAAGAGTAGAAACAAGGAGACTGGTGAGGATGCTATTTTAGTTGTGCAGGGAAAAAATATGAGACATGAGATCACTTGGGCTAGAGTGTGGCAGCAGGATAGATGGAGAGAAGTCAGCAGATCCCTGCCCAGTGCAATAGGCAAACCCCTGCAAATCTGATGGAATAAACTGGAGGAGGTGAGCTGTGGGGACAATCAACTTATTTAACTAAGGTATTTTTGTAATAACATATACAGAGAACGTCCCATCTGTTAATCTTCTATTCCTGATGTCTGTGTAGTTGATAGAAGACAAGTTATCAAATTGGTCATTTAATATTATCTACTCACAATAAACTGTGGAAAATTCTGAGAGAGATGGGAATACCAGACCACCTGACCTGCCTCTTGAGAAATCTGTATGCAGGTCAGGAAGCAACAGTTAGAACTGGACATGGAACAACAGACTGGTTCCAAATATGAAAAGGAGTATGTCAAGGCTGTATATTGTCACCCTGTTTATTTAACTTCAATGCAGAGTACATCATGAGAAACGCTAGACTGGAAGAAACACAAGCTTGAATCAAGATTACCGGGAGAAGTATCAATAACCTCATATATGCAGATGACACCACCCTTATGGCAGGAAGTGAAGAGGGACTAAAAAGCCTCTTGATGAAAGTGAAAGAGGAGAGTGAAAAGTTGGCTTAAAGCTCAACATTCAGAAAACTAAGATCATGGCATCCGGTCCCATCACTCCATGGGAAATAGATGGGGAAACAGTGGAAACAGTGTCAGACTTTATGTTTTTGGGCTCCAAAATCACTGCCGATGGTGACTGCAGCCATGAAATTAAAAGATCCTTACTCCTTGGAAGAAAAGTTATAACCAACCTAGACAGCATATTGAAAAGCAGAGATATTACTTTGCTGACTAAGGTCCGTCTAGTCAAGGATATGGTTTTTCTAGTGGTCATGTATGGATGTGAGAGTTGGACTGTGAAGAAGGCTGAGCACCGAAGAATTGATGCTTTTGAACTGTGGTGTTGGAGAAGACTCTTGAGAGTCTCTTGGACTGCAAGGAGATCCAATCAGTCCATTCTGAAGGAGATCAGCCCTGGGATTTCTTTGGAAGGAATGATGCTAAAGCTGAAACTCCAGTACTTTGGCCACCTCATGCGAAGAGTTGACTCATTGGAAAAGACTCTGATGCTGGGAGGGATTGGGGGCAGGAGGAGAAGGGGACGACAGAGGATGAGATGGCTGGATGGCATCACTGACTCGATGGACGTGAGTCTGAGTGAACTCCGGGAGTTGGTGATGGACAGGGTGGCCTGGCGTGCTGCGATTCATGGGGTCGCAAAGAGTCGGACACGACTGAGCGACTGAGCTGAACTGAACTGAACTGAATATTATCTACGATGCTGGGAAAGATTAAGGGCAGGAGGGGAAGGAGGCAACAGAGGCTGAAATGGCTGGATGGCATCACCTACTCAATGGACATGAGTTTGAGCAAACTCCCAGAGATAGTGAAGGACAGGGAACCTGGTGTGCTGCAGTTCATGGGGTCGCAAAGCATTGAGCATGACTTAGCAACTGAACAACACAGCAGTGTCATCTAAAATGAGGGTGTAGTATTCTAGTTTTTCTTATTTCTAGCATAGTTTTCATAATTCTGCTCCTGGATGATAACTACAATTCAATTGGATAGAATGTCTCAACTAGGCATGTTAGCAATATATTAATCTTTTTTTTTAATATTACTCTTTTATTTGCAAAACTGTAGCAGGCATCCAGGTCAGATAGCAAAGCTGTCTATTTCAGCTGGTTCTTATCTCCTAAGGAAGCCAAAGACTGGGACCACAAACTAAAATCTGAGCTACCAGAAAGTGCTTTTGAAAGGAACTTACTGATAATTGTAAAATATTATCAACGTTTTTATTACTAATCTGAAGATAGATAAATACCCGGTCACGACTCAGAGGAATGTGGAGTTTTTGAAGTGTGAAAGATTGAAAACTGTCTATAAAGGAAGAGGAATTGCTTTAAGAGGTCTGATTATAAATGATAGAATGAAAGTTAGTGAGGGGGAAATTTGAGCAGAACGTCAAAGAAAATTTTTTTCAATAAGGGTCACTTCTGTGGTGAAGGAGCAAGCCTTGGAATAATCCAAACAGGTCCAGTCATCACATGCACTACTTAAGACAGCTGAATCCTGACCTGGCCAGTCTCTGGGCTCCACAAGGAAGAAGTCCTTTCCCTCTGGGGCTATCTGTGTTCAGTGATTAAGTGAGAAATGAATTTCAGAGAAGACTTAGAGGATTTGCATGAAGCATACCAAAATAATAAGGCATCTCTTACCTTCATTGCTGCTTGACAACAGAGATGAAACAGAAGGTAGCAAGTGATTACCCACAGAGAACAAGATGCTTATCATGAGAACAACCCATTTTGAAGGAAACTGTTGTCATAACCATAATTTATTGATATGAGACATAACTTTATTCTAAATAGTGACTGATCAACTGGTGGAAAGTCTTCATTAACCATGAAATGGTTGTCTCTGATGATATATTAGGAAACACATTGAATGAGGTTCATAATTTTCCACCCAAAATAATAATTTGCCACATTAGGAAAGGAGGACCACATTGTAAATAGTATGTTTACATTTCATGCCTTGACAGTTCATATCTATTGCTAAAATATTTATAGCTCTGTGCATTTTAGCTTTTGTAATTGGTGTTAAAGGAAAAACAAAAAATTTGCAAACTAGCTGCATTAATGAATATTTTTTTTCCAATTTTTAATTTTTTTTTTTTTTTTTTTTTTGAGAGAGATACAAATAGAAGTCAGGGAGAATCTGCTCTTGGTTTTCATGAAATTTGGAAGATTGGGGAAAACAGGGATTGCCAGTAATCATCTATCACTAAAAGTATTGGTGTCAGTAAATTTACATTGCTGTCACTAAATTACATTGATGAGAAGAAAAACAGAAGGCCTAGTGAGAAGGGATATATATACTGTGTCCATAGGTCAGAAGAATCTCTGTCTGATGTGAAGTCTCCCAATATTAATTGATAAATCCAAGTTAATCACAATTAAAGTCCCAGTGGGTTTATTTTTGTTATATAAATTGGAATGCACATTGTAAGTTTAATATGGACATCCCAAAGTTCTAGAATAGCCAAAACAACCTTGAAAAAGGAGAACAAAATCACAGAACTAACACTGCCTGATTTCAAAACATATAATAAAGCTACAGTATTTAAAACAATATGATATTAGCGGAAAGCAGAATAGGAGATGGTTAATATTTAGGCTATGTGGGCTGTATTGTCTCTGTCACAGCTAGTCAGCTGTGCTGTTGAAGCATGAAAACAGTCATATGTGATAGATAAAGGAATGAGTATGGCTGTGTTTCACTTAGTGAAAAAAATGAAATTGTTAGTCATTCGGTACTCTTTGTGCCCCGATGGACTGCAGCCTGCAAGGCTCCTCTGTCCATTGAATTCTCCAGGCCAGGATACTAGACTATGTAGCCATTCTCTTCTCTAGGGGATCTTCCTGACCCAGGGGTCGAACGTGGGTCTCTTGCATAGCAGGCAGATTTTTTACCATCTGAGCCACAAGGGAAGCCCATATTTCAATTAATTTTCATTTAAAGATATCAACTTTTAAATTTATATAATTTTTACATGTCACAAAAACTCCTGTTTTGATTCTTTGCTAACCATTTTGAAATGTAAAAACCATTCTTAGCCTGAGGCTGTACACAAAAAAGCATTGTGCCTGAATTGATTTTGGAGCCATTGTTTGCTGACCCTTGGGATTAGGGAAGAGATGATGAAACAGAATAGATGGTCAAGAAATATGCCTCTCTGTGTGTGTGTGTGTGTGTGTGTGCGTATGGAAAACTAGTTTTTCTACAAAGGTACACAGGTAACTCTGTAGGAAAGGATAGTCAAATGGTTATGCAGAAAAAAGAACTTTGATCCATACCCCACAACAGGCAAATATTAACTCCAAATAGATAGGAAATGTAAAACATAAAACTATAAAAGTTCTAGAAGAAAATCTTTGTGACCATGGTGTAGAAAAAATTTCTTAGAATATCAAAAACACGATCCATAAAAGAAGAAACTGATAAATTGAATTTAAAACAACAAGCACAAGGAAAAACGATTTCTGTTCTCTGGAGAACACTATTTTAAAAATTGAATATACATCAGTAGGTGAGTGGATACACAAGTGTGGTATATCCGTACAATGGATCAGTAAAAGAGAATGAACCATTGATACATGCTACAGCATAGATGAATCTCAAAATCATTATACTCAGCTTAAAAATCAGACAAAAAGAGTGTACACTAAGTGACTCCTAGAAATGAAAACTAATTCCTAGTGACAGAAGTCAGATGAATGATTTCTGGGGACTGTGGTATATATGGATAGGGGCAGAATGGAAGGATTATAAAAGGGCATCAGGGAACTTGGGAATGATGGATACACTCATTATCTTGGTCATGGCAGTGGTTTTCAGGAGTAGATAGGTGTCAAAGCTTATCACATAGTATATTTTAAAGATATTTTAAAGATATATAGTAAATCATATCTCAAATAAAAATAAATATAGAAACATACCTAGAGGTAGTCCAATTGTTATTACTGTAATTAGACAAAGACCATTTAAAAATCTTTGGTTAATATATTCAAGAAAGTAGGTGACATAAATAGAGATTTTCATTGGAGTAATGAAGTAGAAAGTACCAAGTAGAGATCTAAAAATGGATAAATACATTTGATTTAATAAATCAGAGAAAAGGATTAATCAATGGGAATAGAAGTCATGCATAGGTTATTTATTTCACAATAAACAACCTGAAAGCACATTAAGCTTTCAATTTGTTCACTGGTCTGAAGCTCATACAAGGCAACTGTTTTAGATTACAATACCTGGGGTGCTCTGCACAGGCTGTAGATTTGTGATTGGCTGCTGCTGCTAAGTCGCTTCAGTCCTGTCGGACTCTGTGCAGCCCCATAGACTGCAGCCCACCAGGCTCTCCCATGTGATTGGCTAGATTCCCTGAATTTCATGTGCCCACATGGAGGGGAGAGCGATTTTAGGCACAAAATTTTAGATAAAAGGGAAACTATCCCCATTTCTTTTCATTCTTTTTTTCTTTATTCTGCTCCTCAGCAGCAGTTTCCTTGAACCAAACAGTTATCATGTTACAAAAATTGACGCAAGAAAAAATTAAAAATCTAAATAATATTAGATCTATTATAGAAATTGAATAGTTAAACAGTTTTGCAAGGATATTTAGTTTCACATGGTTTTGGGGTAAAGTCTACCAATTGTTTAAAGAAGAAATAAAATCAATCTTAAATCAATTCTTTAGAACAGGAAAAATGGAGCATTTCCCAACCCACTATGCTGCTACTGCTGCTAAGTCACCTCAGTCGTGTCCGACTCTGTGCGACTCCAGAGACGGCAGCCCACCAGGCTCCCACGTCCCTGGGATTCTCCAGGCAAGAACACTGGAGTGGGTTGCCATTTCCTTCTCCAATGCATGAAAGTGCAAAGTGAGAGTGAAGTCGCTTAGTCGTGTCCAACTCTTAGCGACCCCATGGACTGCAGCCTACCAGGCTCCTCCGTCCATGGGATTTCCCAGGCAAGAGTACTGGAGTGGGGTGCTGTTTTATTGACAACATTACAGACCCTGTAATGATGGAAAATGATGCAAAACTTACAAAATGTGTTACCAAATTGAATGCTATGTAAAAAGGAAAATACATCACAAATAGCTTGGGTTTATCTTAAGAAAATAATGCTGGTTTATCAATTGAAAAATCAATCAACATAAGTCACTTCATTAAGAGAACAAATGGAAAAAAATCATATGTTCACTTTAATAGATACAAACATAGCATTAGAAAAAAAATTGAGTTAACAGTTTACAACATAAAGCCACTCTCCTTTAGTAAGAGTATCTACAAAGCATCTACAGCAATCTTTATAGTTAATGGTGAAGTATTACAAGATTTCCCTCTGCTCTGACCAATTCTATTCAATATTGGACTAGAAAACCTAACCAGAGCAAGGCAAGATATAAAAGACACAATATTTGGGAAATAAAAAATGAAACTGTTATTCACAGGCAACGTGATCTTGCAGAAAATCTGAAAGACCTGAAGATATCTTATTAATTCTAATAAGTGAACATAGCAGAAATCAATTGAGTTTTACATACAATGTAATAAACCATCACAGTTCATAAAGTTTGAATGACAAATGTATGTATGGTTCAGTTCAGTCACTCAAGTCTGACTCTTTGTGACCCCATGGACTACAGCACGCCAGGCTTTCCTCTCCATCACCTACTCCCAGAGCTTACTCAAATTCATGTCCATTGAGTTGGTGATGCCATCCAACCATCTCGTCCTCTGCTGTCCCCTTCTTTAGCCTTCAATTTTTCGCAGCATCGGGGTCTCTTCCAACGAGTCAGTTCTTCACATTTGGTGACCAAAATATTGGAGCTTCAGCTTCAGCATCAGTTCTTCCAATGAATATTCAGGACTGATTTCCTTTAGGATTGACTGGTTTGATCTCCTTGTTGTCCAAGGAACTCTCAAGAGTCTTATCCAACACCACTGTTCAAAAGCATCAATTCTTTGGTGCTCAGCTTTCTTTATGATCTAACTCTTATATATATACATGACTACTGGAAAAACCATAACTTTGACTAGATGGACCTTTGTCAGTAATGTCTCATATGCTGTCTAGGTTGGTAATAGCTTTTCTTCCAAGGAGGAAGCATCTTTTAATTTCATGGCTGCAGTCACCATCTGCAGCGATTTTGGAGCCCAAGAAAATAGTCTGTCACTATTTCCATTGTTTCGCCAGCTATTTGCCATGAAGTTCTGGGACCAGATGCCATGATCTTAGTTTTTTGAATGTTGAGATTTAAGCCAGCTTTTTCACTCTCCTCTTTGACTTTCATCAAGAGGCTCTTTAGTTCCTCTGCACTTTCTGCCATAAGGGTGGTGTCATCTGCATACCTGAGGTTATTGATATTTCTCCCTGCAATCTTGATTCCAGCTTGTGCTTCATGCAGTCCAGCATTTTGCATGATGTACTCTGCATATAAGTTAAATAATTAAGGTGACAATATACAGCCTTGATTTACTCCTTTCTCAACTTGGAACCAGACTATTGTTCTTTGTTCCAAGGTCGGTTCTGTCACTTCTTGACACACATACAGATTTCTCAGGAGGCAGGTAAAGTGGTCTAATAGTCCCATCTCTTTAAGAATTTTCCACAGTTTGTTGTGATCCACAATAAAGGCATTAGTGTAGCCAATGAAGAAGTAGATGTTTTTCTGGAATTCTTTTGCTTTTTCTGTGATCCAGCTGATGTTGGCAGTTGGATCTACAGTTACCATACAAAATTGTGAGAGTCAGATGTCAATGATCTCTGAGGTTAAGATTTTCTTGCATGGATTTATGAAAGACCCCTAATTGTCAAATTCCAAGCAAATAGTAACAAACTATTAGAAATTAAAATTTAAAGAATGATGCCACTTAAGATAGCATCAAATGATAAATTATTTAGCAATAAGTCTTATGAAAGATTTGCAAGACTCTCATGAAGAACACTCTAAAATATTATTGAGAAATTAAATAAAACATGTCACGTTCTTGGATTAACAGACTCAGCATTGTAAAGATGTCAATTTTTCCCAAATTAACCTATGGATTTAGTGCCATTCCAATAAAAAGTCTCAACAGATTTGTTCATGGAAATTGATAAGCTGATTCTAAATTTCTGGGGAAATGTGCATAGGAAGAATAGCCAAGATAATAATGCAGTTGGAAGATTTACATTATCAGATATTAAAAGTTATTATTCTTACTATAAAATACAGGTTCTACTTCAATGCAATGGGGAAAATAATTGTCATTTCAATAATTAGTATTTGGATATCCATATGGAGGGAAAAAAAAGGAATCTTGATTCCTACAACACACTATATACACAAATCAATTCCAGGTGTATTGTGGATTTCAATATAAAAGGTAAAACTTTTCAAAGATAACAGGAGAATTGCTTCATGAACTTGTAGTGGGTAGAAAAAAATGAGTATTTTGTGCTCAACTCCACTAAGCAAGAAACAAGCTCAAATGTGTGAAACAAGCTATAAACTAGGGTGTTCACCTGACCATCTCCCTTCAAGTCCTTGCATCTTGATTTTAAACAGTTGGAGGCTACTTTTATAGATGTCTCTCTGTAACAATATCTAAGATGTTTGGAGGACTTTATAAAGACAATAAAAAGAAAACTTGGGAATGCATGTGGAAACCCTGAACTATACTTGGTTTACTATGTAGTCATATAAGAATACATCCATACAGCAAACTATAAACCATATTCAGGATTATGATATTTATTTCCAAATCTATCTCCAAGGGTTTAATGAAAATTATAGCCAACTTAAGCTAAGGGCTTTTCTGTCTTTTCACTATGGTTTAGATTTCTCCTATTTTATCACTCAGGTCCTGCTAAATGTTCTGTATTACATGCCAGGGTGGAGGTTTTGATTATAGCTGCCAGTATGACCACTCTGCCAAAGCTATAGAAAGTATGATAGGAACATGGGCTTTGGAGACATATAGATTTCTCTGGAATCTCACTGATGCTCACTATCTGTCTAAACTTGGGCAATATGTTACTTCTCTCCTTGTTTCTCCAGTTGAGTATTAACATGATATACTCATAAGGCTGTTGTAAGGACTAAGTGAAGATAGTATGTCCAGTTCATGATAACTGCTCAAAAATGGAAGCTGATTTTCCACTTCTTAGTAAGAGTCATTGCTAACTGCAAGGAATTCTTCATCTCTGACACAGTAATGGCTCAAATTTAGATTGCAAATAGAAGTTTGTACCCAGAGATTTCTAAAGAAGACTCTGCTTTTCTTAAACAGGTTCTTCAAATTGTATGCAATCAGTTACTTACAGGGACTTTCTTTACCTTTACTCTTTATCCACAGCTTTTGGTTTCTCTCACCCCACTCCTGTGTCCGCTGCCATAGTGCAAAGGAGAGGGTTTATGTAATCCAAGTTTTCTTTTATTGTTGTTTGTTCTGTTTTTTACTGAGAAGGACAAGTCCTAGTTTGGATCAGAAGTGAAAATGGGTTCTCCGTTGTGCCGAATGATGAGTCCCGTGATATTTTCACACAGCTCTCTCTGCTGCAGGAGTCAGTTTTACTGTTTGGAAACATATGGCACAAATTATGCCATAGGCCAAAGTTTCTCATAAGCAGAGTCGTGCCTTTCTTTACGGGACTTTGTCAAAGGTCCTTCTTGTTTGCTTGCAGACCTTGGCATGCATTGCAGGAGTTGAGAGATTTCCTTCTTAACTATTCCATGGCTACCCATCCCTGCCTCTCCTTTGATGCCCTATTATTGAGGAATAGGGTGTTTTTGTTTTTTTTTTTTTTACAAATGTGAAAACCTGCAGCCAGGCATATCTCTTTTCCAATGCAGTGAACCTTCCAAACCTTTGTCTTAGTCTCTTGGAACCAAACAAATTACATGCCATAGTGTGCTGTATATCATGGCTAGAGTGTTTATAATGTCGGGCTGAGTGGAGTTTGGGAAACGGCTTCTCTGGCGAGCTGGAGCAGATTGTGTCTTTGACTGACAAGCTGCCATTTTCTTGAGATTTGATGATTTGGGCTCCTTCACCTATCCATGCAAAAAAACCTTAACCTCAGAGATCTTTGGCTTCTGACCCCAATATTTTTATACAGTAACCATACATACATTTATCACACAGAGCTTTATGAACAGTGAAGGTTTATTACACTGCACTCAAACCTCATTTAACCTTTTCTCTTGAAGCAATACTTTAAGAGAGTTGAGAGAGTTTGTACAACCAAGGCTGCTTGCCTGACCCTTTCTCTGTGCTTCCATTCCTGAGAAGCCTTTGGCACGTACGTTTGTGGTCAGTAGATGTTTTCTGTAACCTTGGAGAATGTACCCTCCTGTTTGAATGTGTTCTCTTGGGGTCTCTAAGTCCTTGGACACTGGGCTTGGCAGAAATTTTGTGATGAGAAGATCTCAGAATTGCTTGTTCTTTGGTGGAAGTGATCAGATCTGTCTCTCCTGGACAGCAGCATCACTTCTATCTTTGAACATTTCCCTTTTGCTTTCCCCCCTTTCCAATCCGCACATCAGCCATTGTATAAGAGCCACATTATGCCTGCTGATTAATATATGTTTACTTACTGTTCTGGCCCACATAAAACTCCATTCTTTAAAAGTTTCTTCCTATCTGAACAACAGAGTAAAGCATTTTATTACAATACCAGTACTTATTGCCAGGCCATTTTATTACCATAATATTTTGAATTATTTTCTGATTTTTATTTGTAAAAATAATGCTTTCCAAACTTGCTTGTAAGTTTTCAGGGAACCAGAATTATAGGCTCTACTTCTGAACTCTATAGAAACCTAACACCATGCCTAACACTTAATAGGACTACAACATAGGTTGAATGAACACATTTGGACACAGTATCTTTAAGAATATAAATATTGTAAAGTAATTAACCTCCAATTAAAATAAATAAATTGATATTTTAAAAAAGAATATAAATATTTCCTACTGAAGAGAGTCCTTAATTGGCAGGTAATAATTCAGGATGGGGAAGAATTTCCTACCTTCGAAAGGTCCACATGGTTATTGTTCCTTGGAAATGGACCTGTTTGTATTTGGTGTCTCCAAAGGGCTATCATGTTACTTCTTGGATCTAGAAGCAAAGTTTTAAACCTTTTGTTTTATTCCCTTTCTGGTCCAACTCTAGTTGATATGAAGGGGATGCATGCAGAGATGAGCTGCACAAGGAGAAGTTTAAGTTCAGTGAGAAAGAGGACTGTGTCTGCACAGGAGTGAATGGAAGTGCCTGTGCTATTCATCTGTCATGTAGCAATGTGTATCTCAACCAGGGCTGATGCTCTGGTTGCTGTCAATGTTACTTTTGGATCTGCTTTTTACATGTCCCTCTAAAATCAGTACTGATCAACAGCAGTAGCAGTTTCTTCTCACTGGGGAAATGGAAGATGCTGGCTCTAATTTCAAATAGGTCTGTAGACATTTGGTAATGGCAAAGTTGATCATTTTGGTTCATCTTTTCAATTTTGCTCAACCAAGTCATTGTTCCCCTTTTTATCCTTGCTTCTAGTAGGAACTTTCAAAGCATTTTGAGTGTTTATGACCCTACTTGAAGCTCACCATCACCATGTGCATTGTCTTTCTGGTGGTTTGGGGAAAAAACAGCTGGGGACCCCAAGTAGAGCTGCCAAACACTTTAACCAGCTGTTAGACTAGGAAGTGTATTCATGAGCCCCAACATCTTTTTATTTATGTAGTTCATTTGGTGTATAACCTATCAGCTACTGTTCCAAGTGCGTTATAGATATAACATAGTTAATCCTCATAATAACTTGATGAGGAAGGTACTATCATAATCTGCATTTAATAAATGAGGCACAAAGAGATTACAAATATTTTGCCTAAGGTCACACATTCAGTAAATGGCAGAGCTGGGATTTGAATCAGGGCACTCTTGTTCCAGAGCACATGTCTTTAAGCACAACGTTTAATTACTTGTGTTCTGTGTTTTTCATTTATTTTTGTTACAGAGATACTAGTGGAATATCTCTGCTCAGTATTGTGTAAAACAGTTTTGGGAATATGGAGAAGAGGGGGCCCAGTTCCTGACTACAGAGGGACTGTACTGTTCCCTCATGAGTACTGAAGGAAGGGAGGACTTGTCCAACTCTGCACAGAATATGCAGGATGTTCTCTCTAACTTCGAGGACACCTGATTCTTCATTGATGACAGAACAACTCAGATATTGAGAGGACTGATGACTCATTTTACAAGGAAAGCAAAGTTGTCAGAAGTGCTTTTCCATTCAGTTCAGTTCAGTTCATTTCAGTCGCTCAGTTGTCTCCGACTCTTTGCGACCCCATGAATCGTAGCACGTCAGGCCTCCCTGTCCATCACCAACTCCTGGAGTTCACCCAGACTCACGTCCATCGAGTCAGTGATGCCATCCAGCCATCTCATCCTCTGTCATCCCCTTCTCCTCCTGCCCAAATCCCTCCCAGCATCAGAGTCTTTTCCAATGAGTCAACTCTTCGCATGAGGTGGCCAAAGTACTGGAGTTTCAGCTTTAGCACCATTCTTTCCAAAGAAATCCCAGGGCTGATCTCCTTCACAATGGACTTGTGTGGGAGTGAGAAAAATAGAATCCCTAGTCATACATTTAACAAATATATAGTAAGCTTTCATAAGTACAAGGTATGCTATTAAGAAATACTAGGCTTCCCAGGTGGCTCGGTGGTAAAGAATCTATCTGTTTGCCAATGCAGGAGCCTGAGGAGACATGGGTTCAATCCCTGGGTCAGGAAGATCCTGCAGAGGAGGAAATGGCAACCCACTCCAGTATTCTTGCCTGGGAAATCCCGTGGACAGAGGAGTGTGGCAGGTTACAGTCCATGGGGTCACAAAGAGTTGGATATGACTGAGTGCACAAACATGCATCCTTACAGGACTCTATAGGTTCTTATTTTTAAACAGCATTATAAAACTGCCCCAATTTGGACTATAGGAGTAAAGATAGTGCAAAGAGCAATACAGACTTACAGGTTACATATTCAGTTAATGCAGGGCTATCTATCCTTGCACATCTATTTTTACCAGAAAGGGCAATGAGAGAAACAGAGATGGAGGAAGAAAACAAAGGATTGGATATATTCCAGTAATTCTAGCACATGTCAGTTACCAGGGCCTATGGCTCCACACTCTCTCTATCTCAAGATTTTCAATGTGGGTACCCTGCTTGGCATTTTTAAAATCCATAGGCAGCGTGAACTTGGCCAGTGTAGCAGCCCCGTAGGAATACTAAATGTACCCCATTTCATTTATAGGAAAGAAGCAAATTAAGACAGAGCACTTTTGTGAAAGTCATAAACTGCATTTAACAAGGCAGGAGGCTTGGGAATCGATGCTCAGGCTGCTTGTTTTTCCTGGCACCTTGTTAAACATGGTTGAAAGTCTGCATGCTGGGGAGTAGCCCACTTTCTCTTTGTTCTTGGGAGTGGTTCTAACTGACCTGGTAGACTTGGGTGGATGGAGTGTCGTCTTAGGTCCTGGGACTGGAAGGGGACAGGGGAGCTCAATAAACCTGTACTTACCACCATCAAGCACTGCCCACCTCAGCTGGGCTCCATGGCCTGTGCATGAATTTTTCTGTCTGCAAGCTCTGTGAAGAACAGGGCTGCCTCAGACACTGATTCCAACATCTAATAACACTTATTATCAAGCCACTCTCTCTATGTCTAAATTAAATCCTTCATCCTGTAGTTCAGTGTATCTCCTTTTGTTCTGCCCTGAATAAAGATGGAGAACAGCTGGTCAGCATTCCCTGCGGAATAACTCTTCAGACAGACACTTGAAAGCTATTATTAAGTTCCTCAGAGTCTCCTCTTCTCCAGACAAATGCTGAAGCTTTCTCTCACTTTTTTTCTCCACTCACCTTTCTCTTTTGGGCTGTAAGTCCTTGTCCAGCTGCTCGCTTCTTGAAGCCACCTGGAAGTTTAACTGCATTTGTCGCTAATGGTATTCTTATTGGGAAATGATGGTGGGGGGTTTTGTTTCTTGTTTACTCATCATTTGTTGGCGGACTTAGTCTTTAATGGGGCTTCCCTAGTGGGCTTCCCTGATAGCTCAGTTGGTAAAGAATCTGCCTACAATGCAGGAGACCCCAGTTCTATTCGTGGGTCGGAAAGAAGGGATAGGCTACCCACTCCAGTGTTCTTGGGCTTCCCTTGTGGCTCAGCTGGTAAAGAATCTGCCTGCAATATGGGAGATCTGGGTTCAATCATTAGGTTGAGAAAATCTCCTGGGAAGGGAAAGGCTAGCCACTCCAGTATTCTGGCCTGGAGAATTCCATGGACTGTATAGTCCATGGGGTCATAAAGAGACGGACACAACTAAGCGACTTTCACTTTCACTTCACCCAGTGGCTCAGATGGTAAATAATTTACCTGCAATGCAGGAGACCTGGGTTTGATCCCTGGGTCAGGAAGATCCCCTGAAGGAGGAAATGGCAACCCACTCTATTAGTCTTGCCTGGAAAAATCCCAGGGACAGGGGAGCTTGGCAGGCTAGTCCATGGGGTCGAAAAGAGTTGGACATGACTGAGCAATTAACACTTTCACTTTAGTCATTATCTGTCCTAGGATTTCATTCATTGGCTCAAATTAATGGAAGAATTGCCTCCCCCACCCCCCAATCTTCAAGTATTCTGTTGTCTATAGAGATCTTGCTAGGAGAATTGTGTGTGTGTGTATGAATATGTGCATATGCAAATATGTATGGTTTTCTGTTTTTCATTCATCTCTTCCTAAATATTATACCATGAGAAAATAGGTACTTCCAGCTTAAAGGTGGTTTCAAGCCATATTTCTTTCTGAATGAGGCATGGGGTATTAGAGTATGTGTGTGAGTGTATGTGTATATTTATTAATTGTGATTCATTTGTAACATCTGCCCAGAATTCAATGATGAGGAGGACTCCGAGGCTCTATGTAGTTAAGAAGGGAAGAGTAATTCTGAAATGAATGTTCCGTAGCATTAGCTATGGGTGAGAACTAGTGAGACCACACTATTGCCAGATCGTGTGGCACCTAAATAAGTGGTTGAAAAATTAAAATAATAAATAATTGTATTTTCCATCCCATCTTTTGATATTCCTTTAGAAATTATAGCTTTTTAAAAATGTTTTTAAAAGTGGTTTTGCCATACATTGACATGAATCCACACGGGTGTACATGTGTTCCCCATCCTGAACCCCCCTCTCACCTTCCTCCCCATCCCATCCCTCTGGGTCATCCCAGTGCATCAGCCCTGAGCACCTGTCTCATGTATCAAACTTGGACTGGCGATTCGTTTGACATATGATAATATGCATATTTCAGTGCCATTCTCCCAAATCATCCCACCCTTGCCCTCTCCCACAGAGTCCAAAAGACTGTTCTAGACATCTGTGTCTCTTTTGCTGTCTCGCATACAGGATTATCGTTACCATCTTTCTAAATTCCATATATATGCGTTATTATATGGTATTGGTGTTTTTCTTTCTGGCTTACTTCACTCTGTATAATAGGCGCCAGTTTCATCTACCTCATTAGAACTGATTCAAATGCATTCTTTTTAATGGCTGAGTAATACTCCATTGTGTATATGTACCACAGCTTTCTTATCCATTCATCTGCTGATGGACATCTAGGTTGCTTCCATGTCTTGGCTATTATAAACAGTGCTGTGATGAACATTCGGGTACACGTGTCTCTTTCAATTCTGGTTTCCTCAGTGTGTATGCTCAGCAGTGGGATTGCTGGGCCATAAGGCAGTTCTATTTCCAGTTTTTTAAGGAATCTCCACACTGTTCTCCATAGTGGCTGTACTAGTTGCATTCCCACCAACACTGTAAGAGGGTTCCCTTTTCTCCACACCCTCTCCAGCATTTATTGCTTGTAGACTTTTGGATAACAGCCATTCTGACTGGCATGAAATGGTACCTCATTGTGGTTTTGATTTGCATTTCTCTGATAAGTGGTTGAAAAATTAAAATAATAAATAATTGTATTTTCCATCCCATCTTTTGATATTCCTTTAGAAAATATAGCCCTTTTTTAATATACCTGTGGAGGACATCATAATTTCTCATTTGCTCTGATTCAGTATATCCCAGTACATTTTGGTACCTCCCTCGCCTCCATCCCCTATATTCTGTTGGCTCACTGGCAGTCTTAGGAAGCATCTCCATCACATCGGAACCAGTTATTAACCCATTCTTGGATTACTCACAGCCTGCTGGCTTTCCCCCTTCCCCATTTGGCCATCCTACCAGCACCCTAGTGAATACTTTATTCTCGGCAGTCCCTTGTCAAGAAGAGTTAGTGGATCCATAGTGCTTAATGTAACCCACCTAAATGTTTATTTTTTATGGACTTTGGGGGCTCTCCAAAGTAGATACCATCCAGTATATTTATTTTAACTTCCTACCACTTTCCAGGAACCCTTTTGTTTCAGAATTTTTGAAGTACATTTTACACATTCAAAGAATTGTTACCATCCCACATTGAATCTCCTCCCCTCTGTCCCGGCATCTAAATCTTATCCATTGTATGCAACCCATCATCCATGAAGCTTTTCTAAATGTAGATTTTTCAGTCTTTATTGCTGTCTGCTTTCTTTAACCTCCTACTACAATTATATTCTGTCACTTAGCCCAATTAGATACAGTTTGTGTGCCTTGCTAATTGTTCTGTGTGAACCAACTGGTCTACTCTCTTTTCAGTTACGTTCTAATTTTCTCCGGAGAAGAGACCATACCTTCCCTTTTGTCTGTTTGTCTTACCCTCCTTTCTATTGTTTAATCTGCCCCACAGCAGTGCTGTGCTCAAAAACTGAACTCCGAAAGTACTTATTAAGTGACCCTCCAAATAAGCAGTCTGACTGATTTTTACAAAAAATTAGATGTATTAAAAAATAATAATCTGACTACTCTTTATGGCTTTGGGTAGACAGATGAATATTATAGAATGTATAGTTACTAGTGACGTTAGTAAAGAAAAATGTATTTGGGGGTCACACATAGTTAATAGATGATTCTCCTTTGGAGTAGAATAAAAGTGATTTCATTTTGACAGAGCTCAAAGTATTATTAATTACACAGATGCTATTATGATATTGAGGGATAGAATAGAAAGATACTGGAATGTGGTTTTTCACCTGGCTTGCATAAAGCGTGATGAGATGTTTAACATAAGGTTTCTCTACTCTGATACAGTGAACATATTAAGATTGCAGGCAAACATCCAAAAGCAGAAACGTAATTCTTAATCCGTCATTAGTAAATAATATTCACTAGTGCAGCTAAGAGTCAGACACGACTGAGCGGCTTCACTTTCACTTTTCACTTTCATGCATTGGAGAAGGAAATGGCAACCCACTCCAGTGTTCTTGCCTGGAGAATCCCAGGGACGGGGGAGCCTGGTGGGCTGCCGTCTATGGGGTCGCACAGAGTCGGACACGACTGAAGCGACTTAGCAGCAGCAGCAGTGCAGTTAAGAAAAATTAGAAAGGAACCTGTTGAGTATGTGTGTCTGATGTTTTGGTTAAGCTGTGCTTCAGCCAAGGAAGGTTTTAGAAACCCAGAAAAGGCACAGGAGGACCCCAGCATGGCTATCATTCTGTTCTCCATGTAATAGTGGAGCGCTCTGAAAGTCACCTGAGAGGCAAAGCAAAACGTGCCATAAAATGGCATTTCTGAACCACAGCACAGCGGCTTAATTGATTTATACTTTATTCTTTTCAAAAGACAGCTGAATGTCAAAGGTCTTTCTTTTGTGTAACGCTGGAAAACTGGTTGTCAAACAACCTCCACTCATTTAATAATTTATCCCATTTTGTAAAAGAAATGCAGCTGACATGTAGTAAATTTACTCCATATTTAGATTACTACATTGAACGATAATAAGGAGAATGAAGAATATAGTCCGTTATTTAAAATTAAACATATATGAAACTGTTTTTTTCCCCCAAATAATCACCAAGGGCTATAGTTTAAAGGCAGCACAGAAGCCCTGAGTGGAATAAAAATGCCTAACAGGAGTTTGCAAATGGCAGCAGAATTATTTATTCTATTTTTTCTATACATAAGGAATTGAGCTAAATGAACAATGTTTAAGCATGTCAGACTTTCATCAATTTTGCATGAGCATTCTCAAATATCCTGGTGGGGGTAATTGCTTGCAAATACATTTAAACTAATGATATGTTATATCCTTCCTTGATATAAAACTATTAAAAGATACGTTATTGCATTTGACAATGCCATGCCGCTGGGTCAGATCTTAATGACAGATTTCTGCATTTGTGAATTAAGATACACTCTGCTGGAAGCAAATATTTTGTAAAAATAAAACCTGTATACTATGTAAGTTTGATCATTTATCTAAAATTTCCATTTCTGGTTGTTGGAAGCTACAAGACTTCAGAGAAAGGAAGGGTTTGTCCCTTTCCTAAAATTGGGAAATGAATCCAGAACTATAATTGAATCCTACTCATACCCCATTCTTCTCAGCAGGAGTGAACAGAACTTGTAAAATACACCATGTGGTTTTAGAGGTCCACTTAGGATGTGGTTTTGCATCCCTTGCAGGCTGAAGTGACTGACATGCCTCAAATCAATTAGAGAAAGTGACCCTTTCCTCCCGTGAAAATGGCATGCTTATTTTTAAGGAGAATTAAACTAGGCTGAAAGGAAACATCAGATGGGAAAAATAATTCAAGGGAGAAAACTGAAACAAAAATCCACTTGCAGAAATACTTTCATTAAATGGGAAGTGTGGTACTGGAGAATTTATTCACAGGGCAGCAGTGGAGAAGCAGACATGGAGAATAGACTTATGGACATGGGGAGAGGGGAGGAGAGGGTGAGATGTATGGAAAGAGTAACATGGAAACTTACATTACCATATGTAAAGTAGATAGCCAACGGGAATTGGCTGTATGGCTCAGGAAACTCAAACAGGGGCTTGTATCAACCTAGAGGGGTGGGATGGGGATGGAGATGGGAGGGAGGTTCAAAAGGGAGGGGATATATGTATACCTGTGGCTGATTCATGTTGAGGTTTCACAGAAAACAGCAAAATTCTGTAAAGCAATTATCCTTCAATAAAAAAATAAATTTTTTAAAAAGGGAAGTGTAGTAATTTGCAGCAAAGACTCTTTGGTCCTTCACTTTCAGATGATAGTGGCTTTTTAATCGTTTAGTCTATTTTTGGTTTTGTCTGAGGTCAGTATACAAAGTGTCCAGTTTGTATCAGCTTGGGCGAATCTCACCCTACAGTCTGTGATCAAAACCCCAGTGTGTGATTTCCCTTCTTGACAGTAGGCTAAAATGCATATTAATTTGTCTCCAGAGCCAGAATGTGAGACTCCAAGATAGATTGTGAAGTAGGCATTAATGTGTGTACGTGATTATGGAACTTGGGGAGCTAGCTTGGCATCCCACTGGAAATCAGATGATATTATGATTACAAGGGAAGTATTGATATACTTCCCTAATTGTTTCTTAGGACTTTGGGTTCTATTTATGATGTCATTACAAAGCCATGCATTATCTGCATAATCACCAAGGAAAAGACGCTCATGAAGGAAAACATGTCCCACTGAGATAATGCCGCAAGCTCCTGCTATACATCCAAAGGCATATGCACGGTGTTGAAATAATAAGACAGCATGGAATAATGATGAATTCTTGTTCCCATCATGACAGAAAGCTTTCCCCAAATTATCACTATTACTGACTTAATTGATCCAGGCTCAGTGAAAGGGTTTCAGTAAATGGATGGCTTTGGGACTCAATCCCTATGCCACAGGACAATTTCTGACAGTATCAGCATAAGAAAGGCCCGTTACTCTGCAAGATTTCTGCAAGCGCACCTCCAGAAGAGAGAGACAGAGATGGGGAGAGAGAGTGGGAGTGTGCATGTGTGTGCATGTGTGTGTGTATGTGTGTGTCTATCTTTACACAAACATGTACACACACAATTTGGCTGATAGCTTGGGGTCGGAAAATGAAGGTAAAATAAACTTCCCTCTGGAATAAGAAGCAGATAATTTTTTTCTCCGTGAACAGACTATTCATGGAGGGAAAAAATTGCACATTATTGTCGCTCGGTGTTATATATATGAAGCTTTCGCCTTGACTCGGCAGCCTAGCAGGCCTGGATCTTTTATATGGCAAAGAACAGTACAATATACCTTTACTACAAGGTTTTCAGTTACACGGTAATTCTGATACATATTCTCTCCCTCTCCTTAAAAGGCACGTATGCTCTGATTTTCAACATCATTGAAGATTATTACAACTTCACTTCATAATATACTGTAAATTTTATTATAAAGCACCAATTCCTTGGCTCCTAAGAACAATCTTAGGGAAGGAGTGAACTATACTTCTTCCTCTCTCAGTAATGTGAGAGGAGACCTAATGAAGCTCTTTATGCAAATTTCCCAGTTATCCGGTAAAATCTTCACATCGAAATCTGTCACATGTTATAAAATTTCTTTATGTTATCAAATGCTAATGATGACTCAGAACACAGCCCACAGAGGGTCTTTGAAATCCTTCATAAAAACTGTATTCCACCCCGATATCAGAGGCCTTGGAAATTCCACCACTCTGAAGACGCAGGTTTGTAATTAGCATGGTGCGGGCTTCTCTGCCCTCTGAAACCATAATGTTAATTACAAAAATTACACTGTGTTTAAAAGTGCAATTAAGAGACTCCACTGCACAAAGGGGATCTTGGAACCTCTTTTCACACTTTGAAGCCAGGTCATAATGTAGCCCATAAAAAGGAGGCCAAGGCTCATTCCCTTTGAAAGGCTTCAGAAGATCAGAGAGGCGATCTCAGCAAGAATGAGCTCTACCGAGTTCTGCAGTGCTCTTAATGAACAATGTTCTACCTGGAGCCAGCGAGGAGGCAGAAGGAGAAAATTAGCTGAAAAATGATGGCTGCTCTACACCCAGCTTGGCGATTGCCAACATCAACGCCTAGCTTGGGTCTACTTTGAGCCAATTCTGGAGTCGTTTGCTGGGTCCTGGTGTCCCCGGAGTGGGACCTATATATCTGTAGGTGAAACTGGTATGCTGGAGATGTGTGGATTCAGGTCTGCTTCTGTTTTTCATCCAGAATGGAACACTGTAAGATTAATTTGAACAAAAATCACAGCAGGAAATAAGTCTCCCCTGCCCCCAATTTTTGGAGGAAATAAGGAAGAGAAATTGTAGAATTAAGCTGAGCACTTCTTTGGTGACTTAATGGTAAGACTCAAGCTACTTTGGTGGTGGTGAAGTGTGTTCATGGTTAGTACAAAGCAAACAGTGTAGACTAGTGGGCAAAACAGGATGAAAAGAAACAGAGGCCTGGAATTAGAGTCTTAGGTGTGTAGCTGTGAGATGTAGTGGCAGTTTAGTCTCTCAAAGCCTCAATTTTCTCATCAGGGTAGTGGGAATAATGCAGATCTTGAGGAAGATCAAGATAGAAAATGACGGAATAAATATTTGAAAGAAAAAATACTCAACAGTCTGTAAAGGGTCAAGCATATACAGTTATGTCACTTCAGATATGCCTTGGATGGACATCATGAGAACTCTGATTAACTTCAGGAAGTTCTTCATCTCATCCTGGGTTAAATGGGTCCCTCTCCACCCCTGCAGTTCATTGCTGAAGTCCTAATCCCCAGGACTTCAGAATGTGACCTTACTTGAAAAAAGGCTAACTTCAGATTTGATTAGTTAAGATGAAGTTATTGGGCATGGAGGTGGCATGGTCTCTAATCCTCTATGACTGGTAACCCTTATAAAAGGGAAATTTGGCCTGAGGGACATGCACGCATACAGGGAAAACCAGATGAAGAGACAGGAAGAGGACTGCCATCTGCAAGCCAAGGAGAGGCCTGGGACAGATCTTACCCTCTCAGAGACTGAGCCCTAGAAAGAACCCACGTTGCAGACACCTTGATCTCAGGCAGCCTTCGGCACCGTGCAAGACAATAACTCTCCAGTGTTTAGGCCACCCAGTTTGTGGTACTTGGGTATAGCAGTCCTGGGAAACTAAGACACCCTCAGAGTGAATATGTCCTCTTCTTAAGATGATTTTTTCTGAAAACTTTGAAATATTTTACCTGTCTTTCAGTCAAACACATGTGAGCTTACATACCCTTTATGTCATTTTTCCTTCACTCAGCTAGTCTTTATGTCTCCTCTCCATTACTAGTCCTTTGTGTACACTTCTGGATTCTAGCAGCCTGCCCTAGTCTCTCTCCTTCCCTTTTCCTTTCTTAGGGAACACTCTGTGACAGAATTGTTGCAGTGTGAGGAGCTCTGCTAGGATGAGAATCAAGAAGCAGCCTTCAACCCTATGTCTATGAGACAGCAAAACCTGACTCCAATTAATTTACTCCCACAAACTTCATTTTTGCACAAGGAGCAGTAAAGGGAATTAGAATTAATGAACTGACATCAGCTAGAGATTTTTTTTAAAGAGTTGTGGAATAAGACCAGAAAGAAGTTGGAGAGAAGGATCTTCTCACACTGGAAGTTAGAGAAAAGGTCCCAGAAAGGGGGCAGATGGAGAGGGGAGCAGTTCAGCATTGGTGTTTGGAGATGACGAGCAGAAAGATATTTTCTTGTCCTACTAGGACTGCTGCTGCTGCTGCTAAGTCGCTTCAGTCGTGTCCGACTCTGTGCGACTCCATAGACTGCAGCCCACCAGGCTCCCCCATTCCTGGGATTCTCCAGGCAAGAACACTGGAGCAGGTTGCCATTTCCTTCTCCAACGCATGAAAGTGAAAAGTGAAAGTGAAGTCGCTCAGTCTTGTCCGACCCTCAGCAACCCCATGGACTGCAGCCTTCCAGGCTCTTCCGTGCATGGGATTTTCCAGGCAAGAGTACTGGAGTGGGATGCCATTGCCTTCTCCGCCTACTAGGACTAACCAGTTGGTTTTGAGTCTTGAATTGTTCTGGCATCTCTGATAATAGTGACAGTTACTCTAGACATCAATGCATATGTGGCCAATAAAATGATTTCTAGAACTCAGGAAGGCATTTTTTACCACTTTTTTTTTTTTTTTTTGCTTGTCCCCATTCTTTCTCTGACACACACACATGCATACATAAACTGGCATGCATGATAAATCCCAAATGGAGGATTTTGCTTTTTCTGGTAGATTTGCAGAATCTACAAAGATGCATTTCTCAGGTGTCTAGAACATCGAGAGAAATGCTGCCTAAGTACTTTCTGTCAGGGGAATTCTTGAGTCTATGTCCCCTAAAGACCTGGGAGATGTTAAGCACACGGGTTTTGTACTCAATGAGCCCCTATGTGGTCTCTGAGCTGGTGCACTTTGCTTAATCCTTCCTTCCATTTACAAATAAGTTTCTTGTGAAGTCTAATGTGAAAACTCCCAACACTGCCCAATAAATCACCACCCCGACCTTTTGTAGAAACACGGAGGGTTGGTGGTGAAACTGATTTAAAGACGGGAGAGAAATTCCCTGTCCCCCTAGGTCCCCAGGGCCCCTAAAGTCCTGCACAGTGTGCTGGCCATTGGCCTGGGCTGTTTGGCCTGCGTGTCTGGAAAAACACACTTCCTCCTCCTTCATCTTCTACCTGCCCGACTCGTTACAGAACCAGACAGTTTACATATGTGATCCTTCCTATTTAGAAAATTAATGGTGTTTTCTGGCTCCAAATCACAGCTTGTGGTGCTCTGCAGGCGATGAAAAACTTGGCCAGCTCCAGCAGCAAGGCAGCCATTAGAAAATTAACCCTTGGTGACCCAGGAGCAAAGGTAGGCGAGTGGGGTCCTGGCGACGTGGCGGGCTGCAGCCTTCAGGTGTCGGTACATATGTTAGCTGTGTAGGAACAGCACACAGGGGGCCCCCTGAGAGCTTCTAGCTAGCATGTTTGTGGTTGGCCACTGTGGAGAGGGCACGGACACAGCACTTGGCAGCCAGTGCAGCCAATATGCCACGCTTTTTATTAGAGCCCAGGAGAAAGCCCAGAGCCTGGCTCTGGAATCTGAGCCATCACTGTCTTGGCTGTACCTGATTAAAGGATGTGCCATTCATCGCATCCCTGAGTGCCTTCATCTCACACCCTTTGCTGCGCTCTCCCTGCCTGCCTCAGGAAACGGCCGACCTCAGAAAGACAGAATCATAAAAGCCAGGGCAGGAAAGAACTTTCAAGTGCCTAATTCCATTTTCATACATTAATTTAATGTATTCAATAACTTAATACATTAAGTCTCCCGTGTTTGCTTTTTTTAGGGTTTATATTTGTTTGTTTGCTTGTCTGTTTCATTTTGCTTTTGTACATTGGAACCAAAAATAACTATTCCCTTATGTAGTTTTGAAACGTGTGTGTGTGTGTGTGTGTGTGTGTGTGTGTGTGTGTGTAGGGGGTTAAGGGTCAGGGTATGGGGCTTGGAAATGTCAAGTCTAACTTTGGGAATTTGGTTTCTTGAAGCCAGTATTCTTGGATCATTGTTATAGTTTTCTCTGTTCACAGTAATGACTGAACCAGTGTGTTTTCAAGGTTCAGTTCTGGTCCTGGATTTATTCTCGATGAATATAAATCATTTTCCTTACCCTGTCCCAATGGAACTGGCATCAGTGGTCCCCAGGATCAAGTGCTTTGAGACATCCTTTTCCATATTTGTTTCTTCAACTGATTAGATGCAAGGACCCTAGTTTCTGAGCAGTTACGGAGCCCTGAGTCTATTATCGAGGACAGCCCAGGGCAGCCTACAGTGTAATAGCATAGTGGGGGTCGTGGACTGGGGACTTCCTGTCCCCATCCCCTACACGCCGATCCTGCAATTCTGAAGTTAGTTTTATTTTTAGGTTCCTAGTACAGGAAAACACAGCTGCTTATTTTACTGCTTCTGAATGCCGTGCTCCGAGGTATTCAGTGAAATCAGGCTATATTCATCTCTAACATTGTGTAACACCAGCTTTAATACAAACAGGGGTAAATAACGCTGGCACATTAATTACTCCTTTCTAGTTTACTCTGACAAAAATGTACTAAAATGAAGACTAATATAATTATAGATGATGCATTTTCAATTAGCCTTTGTTAATACTATTAATAAGATTAATAATATATACTAAAAATGTCAATATGCTTATCTAAATAAATTTTTTAAACCATCCTTTCATGTCCCAGCATCAAACATTAAGGCACAGCATCTTAATTACATGTGCTCATCAACAAAGTTAAATGGATAACATCCCTCAAGTGTGGCAGAGACAGACAGAGGCAAGCTCCAAAGCTGCCTACATGTTCACCTTTCTCGGCCCTGTTTTACTTTTCCATGAACCACCAGCATTTGTGGAGAGAGCATATCCAAACTAGCACGGGGCTTTGCAAAGTTTTTATATAGCGAGACCTACACAAGGAACAGCTTACTCTCCAATACACACACACACACACACACACACACATACACACACGACCCCTTTCTGAACTGAATGATAAAATGCGGGGGTTTTGCCTTTATAATTTTAATAATATACAGCAAAACTGTGACTGGTGTTAATGTATAGAATTAATTGCCCCAGTGAGACATTTCTTCCAAAAAAGCAATAATAGCTGGATTCTCCTTGAGAATGTGAAAACCCTCTGGTATACTAATAAAATGAAAAAGGTTCACAAAATAATATCCTAAATAATTGGGTTCCCTGTACCAAAGGACCCCATGTAGTTTCTCTTAAGCGATCTAAAAAAATTGTGATTATTCCTTTGGACTTAATAAAACATAATTGAAAAAATATCAGTGAGGATAATGTAGAGCAATCACATCCATGTCCCCTTAATATTTTTAAAGGTGAAATTCTTAACACTTTCTCATTATTAAGGAGAAAAGATGTTTTGCAAGTAAATAGTGATGTTTACTTGGCTGATAACATATTGGTATCATGCCCAGTTCCCCCTACCCACCCGCCTCTGTGTGTGTGTGTGTGTGTGTGTGTGCTCGATGTATACTTAATCATTAAAACTTTTCAACAGCTCCAGTTTGTAAATGCCCTAGCCCTTTCCTCCCCAGGAACTAGAAATACTCTTACTACAAATACTCTTATATACTCTTACTGTGTTGTAATCATAAATAAGTTAATGTCCTTCGACTAGACTGTGTGTGTGTGTGCATGCGTGTGTGTGTCTAGGGAGGTTGGGAGCACAAATCTGTTTTCCTGTTTGGATGGATGTTTTCATCCCAGTAGCTTTTCATTTTTTCCCTTCAGACATAAAGGCTTTACTCAGACTGAAAATCTCACCATTCTTATTTCCTCCTCTTCTTAACCTGTTTGTTCATTTGTTCTTATGCTATAATAACCGGAAAAACAAAAAATTGTCTGGAAGTGAACATAATTTTTACTAAGAAAGAGGAGCTATGGAGAGGACTGGGGGCCTGGAGGAAAATGCAAAGAGGACTTAGGACAGAGCCAGGGACGCTAGAGCGACAGAATGCTGAAGATAGTTGTCCCAGCTACGAGATAAAAGCTACATTACATGAAATTAATGGAGGCTGTCTGCGACATACATGAATCACTGTTTCAACACTAAGAAACCAGCACAAAAGAATAAAGAAATCTGAGTACTAACTACATCTTCAAAGGTCTCCTATTTACCCAGCTACACTGGGTACTGACACAAGTGGGGGGAAATATAAGAAAAAAGCACTGCTGTGATCGAATGAATGCGACCATATGAGCTATATTGGAGCCGTATGCATCCTATTTAGCTGATATCAAACACAGTTTAATGAAAGTTAAATAGTTTCTGAGGAGTGCATGAGCTGGAACAGATTAGATTCCACCGAGGGGTCTCTCAGCATATTGTTGCTCACATGTATTCCCTGCTCAGGGCTGCTACAATTCCAGCACTCCATTAGCAATACACAAAAGACTTATGCAGATAGCGGGCATAAGCTCCTACCGCCATGTTGGGAAATAAAAACACACACACAGACACACGCACCCACAGATGAAGGTTTTGTTCAGTGTGTTCATCTCAAAATAGATCTCTGTAATTCAAAACTGATAAGAGCATTTGCAGGAAGAAGAAGGTAGTTGCCTATATTTTAAAATAGAGAAATATGTAAACTGCCTCCAATAGGAGATATGGCATCAGGCGCAGAATGAGATTTTGTTCTTTCCTAGGACAACGATGTGGGTGAATGTCATGCCCTTTTGATCCATAAGCTCCATCTGCTCTAAAGGTATGGCAGCTTCCCTGGAACCACCCCATGAAGTTACAGGGGTAAATGCTCCTTCAAATCCTCACCCTCTCAGTATCCCTCCAGCAATGCCTCATTTTAAAATGTACAACTCCTTCCAGAAATACTGCTGAACAGCCTGTCCATCTATTCACATGGCTGTCGCAAAAACTGACATGAATTGCAATTAATAATTTCATTACTTGGCAAAGATTTTTTTTTTAAACTTCTCTACAATTAAATTGTCTATGTGCCTTTTTCCCCTGTCCTTCTGTCCAAGCACCTCCTGCTCTGTCTTTACTGAGCTGACTTTTCATGGACAGTGACAGTAGTGTTTTAATTTAAATAAACACGAGAGCTCTTTCATATTGGTCTTTCTATAAAAGTGGCCAGAACTGTTGGGTAAAATTGCCTCATTTTCTCCTTTCTGATGAACAGTGAAAAAAAAAGTCACTTCTAACCTTAGCTCTGTTCACTTTTTCACTCCTACATAATTGCAGTCAAACTTCCTTGGACATTTATTCTTACGTCCAGCATTTTCTTTGTGCTAGACTGCATTATAAAGATGAATCAGATATGCTCCCTATAGTTAGAGTTTACAGTTTAGATTCCTGCAACTGGGGAAAGGGGTATTTTGAGCCCCTACCCCTAGAGGATATTTAGCAATGTCTGGAAACATTTTTCTTTGGTTATCCTAGCTGGGGAACTGATACTGGCAGCTGGTGGGTGGAAGCTGGGGGTACTTTCAAACACCCTGCAGTGCACAGAATAGCCCTCGCAAAAAAGACTTGTCCAGTCTGAAATGTCAATAGTGCCAGAATCTAGAAAGATGATTATTTCCCAGGAAGGAACAAGGTGAAACTCCCAGTAAACACTGAAGTATCTATGCACCTTGTTCCTATTCGCAGTAAAGTCTGAACACTTTGGTGTATTGTCACCTGGCGGCACTCAGGGGCTGAACAAGGCTCCCATGGCATTTTGCTTACATTTTGGAATAAACTTCTAAAAGCTTTTTGCAACCAGGGACAAGGCTCCAAATTCTTGGAAACTCTTTTCAATTTCTTAAATAACTACCTGAGATTAGGGATAAGGACTCTCGTGTAAATTTAGCCAAGGAAAAGGGAAAACAGAAAACACCATGCCTCTGTCCTATATTCTTTCTCTCCTGTTAGTGTTATTCATGCCCTCTAGAAGGGATGGAACTTTCTCAGGCATCTCTTCTATGCCCTTTATTACTGTTCCTCAGAATAAGAATGGCCCCACATTAAGGAGCTGAGTGCCTGTTTAGAATGGCCTGTCAGATGCTCTGTGGTAACTCCATGTCTTCATCTCTGTGCTCAGGTATAATAATTTCATTAATAAGCAGAGTAGTTGTTACAGTTGTCACCAGCTGCCTGTTCTGGTCAAAACGGATTTTCCCACATTATCCTGCTGTCTCTGCCATCATATTACATCATCACATTCCATGGGATGTCATGTCAGAAGTCGTACACACGTTGAAAATTGCCTCCATCTGGTGGTGACAAAATGGGGATGGGGGCTACTGTCCTTTTTGGCAATATCAATTAGCCTAGAATGTCAGTGAAAATATTGATGGCTATGTCCTTCTCTTCCTCTTAAATTTGTGCTCTTCAGATAATCGGGAATATAACATCACTGTGGCTAGAAGCTGAAGCATAATTTATCATGAACTGATAGCAAAGTTTATCTACTATATAAAGTAGTAACGGTAATGTCAGTCATAAGAAGAAGGAACTAATTAGAGTGGAAAACAATATCTCTCCTTAAGGAACCTCACCTAGCTGAGAAAATAAGACACGGAGATGGCACGTCATGTGCTAATTCATTTAGCACAGGGAACCCAAATAATACCACTTGCATGGAATGATTGATGGACCCAGGAAATAATTCACATGGAAACTAATTGATTGAGGATAACTCTCATACCCCCTTTACCTGTGACATGAGACACTTTACAATGGCACTGGGATGCTGCTGTGTGAAGCAGCCCAAAGCAATTATTTCCTAGGAAATGACTCCTTACATATTCTTAGATGTAAGTGTCAGCTGGACTGAGTGTCGAGTAAAGAGGGGAGGCTGGCTACAATGGTGACTGCAAAGGCATGTTTTGGATAGAGAACCCTGTCACTGGATTGAGACTATATTCCTGCTGATTGGCAACGGTTTGAGAAATATTTTGAAGGGAGTTATTATAGTGTGCTACGAGGATTTTAAAAATCTTGCAACAGTTTCTCTTTAACCTGCAGGTGGCATTAGTAGTAAAAATGTATCTCCTATCTTTCTTGAAAAAATATTCAGCAGTGAAGTGAGGGAACCAGTAAAGGGCTTCACAGCATGACTCAATTAGAGGAGCAAGCCCGATTCATTGCAGATGGCTTTTTGCTATGTTTAATAATCCAGGGAACGCAATGATCCAAATCCAGAAATAGTAAACTACAATCCTTATAGGAATTGAAAAATCTGGGGAAGTTTTTTCTTTCTCTTGAGTTTGGAATGCAAGCATACGTCTATATACATACACATACACATGTCTTTGTGATTCTGTTTCCATGTGGGAGGCCAAGAATCTGAGCACTGGGAGCAAACTTGGTTCTTTACTTACAGAGCAAGAATGGAAACACAACAAAGTGTGATCGAAATTCTCTTTCTAAGGTTCTCTTTCATTGATGCTGGCCCTGTATCTAGCCCCAGAGAAGACTGCTAGCATAGCAGTCCCTATAGCCACAGTACATACTTTTCCCTTATTTGTGGCATATCAACAATTTATAACCTCGCTGGCCAAGCAAATCTGGGTACGATGAAATACCTGGAATAGAGCCAATTTAGTGAAGCCTTGCCTCCCAACCTCTCTAACTAGCTGCCAATCCAAGCATTTAGACATGGGAATGGGAATGGGAAATGAAGACAATGTTGCTTTAGAAACTTGAAGGCATCAGAGATTACAAACTCAAGAAACCAGAAAGAGCAGGTGTAAAACCTGTTGGGATTAGAGTCTGTGATCTTTTTCTGTATTAGATAGAACTGGATAACTATTAGGGAGATGCTAAATAGGATGGCCCAGCCTAGAGCAGTTAAGCAGTTCCTAAGCATCCTTCAATGAAAACTTGGCCTTCTAGCAAGAGGGAAAAGTGGTAAACACTGATTGGAGTTCCTGGGAACACAAAACTTGGATTGATGGATAAAGATTTTCCAAGAACAGCCTGGTAACCATGAACTAGTAAAGTTATAGGTTGTTCTGAAGTGAGCATTTTCTTGTCTGATATTTTCTCACATTTAAATGCTTTGTTGTTCATGTCTCTGCTTCCCTTCTGACAGAGATTTGAGTATTTTGTCGTTTTTCTGACAGTCCTGATCAATATGCCAGAAGTAGATCTCTAGCCATGGGATCTATTTCTCAAAGTTCTTTTTAGGTGAACTGACATGAAGACCAATATCTTATCAAATATCAAGCACTGATACAATGCGAAGCAGTCTATCAGTGAATCAGTTAAATCACCAAATTTTATTGAAGCTGCAAGTTACTAGCTAAATTTCCCCTTTTCTCATTAGCCTGTTGCTGGCATTGCTATTTTTCTGGCTCTGTTACACAGGATCTCCACATGCCAGAAGGCAGCTCTTCCTAACACCAATATTGGTGATAGTTTCCATCAAGAATTCTACTTCTACTGAGGTTTCCACTGCCTCTATCTCTCACTGCAACCTGGACTTTGACTGGATACTGCTGTGCCTTTGAGCTCTGCTGTTGCGTGCAGTGGGTGAGACCCTGGGGGCCAGAGAGCCCCTGCAGGCTGCGCAGCTGGCCGGTAAAGACGGCTTTCATCTCCTTTGGTGTTATCTGCTATTAGAGGGTTTTCAAGCAGTGTTATCTGTACCCAAAGACTTAAAGAGTATTTAGGAAAAGAGCTTCTCCACTTACAGCTTTCAAGTTCTGACCTTCCCACAGAATCAGAAACAAGGATCCTGGAGCCTGGGCTGGGACACAGAGCCACAACACACACCCAAGACACAAACAATCCAGTTCCAGCTGGGGCTCCCTACCTTAGATGTGCCGTATGTAGCACACCATACTTAGCTTAGACTCCATATACTGGAAGCAATCTAATTCCAGGACTTCATTCTCCTTTCCTCCTACTGAATGTGGCTGGGGACATGGGCACCCTGATTTCTTCTGTTTGGTCTCCTTAATTCTCACCAGAACCCAATCCTTCTGGCATCCTGATCTTTGACTCCTCAGACTTCAGAACTATGGGGGATAAATTTCTGTTTGTTTGTTTTTTTAAGCCACCCAATCTATGGTATTTTGTTACATCAGACTAAGATAAATCTTAAAATCTTTAAAATCTTTCATAATTGGTTTTATATTTAACAAATAACTTTTTAAAAATCACATGAAACAAAGATGATCTTAGAAATTCTGGACATGTGCCTGCCTGAGCTTCAGTATAAGCAATAGTCACGAACTTCTGAGAAAACATTGTGCTCAGTCACCTCTGCTTGGAGTTTTGTTATTCATCAGTTCATTCTGTCAGAGTTTTGGCTCCTCTATGTTATAGAATATTTGGTGTCTATGTGGCAATTTATGGGGTGCCTTGGAGAAGACTCTTGAGAGTCCCTTGGACTGCAAGGAGATCAGTCCTGGGTGTTCACTGGAAGAACTGATGCTAAAGGTGAAACTCCAATACTTTAGCCACCTCATGCAAAGAGTTGACTCATTGGAAAAGACTCTGATGCTGGGAGGGATTGAGGGCAGGAGGAGAAGGGGGTGACAGAGGATGAGATGGCTGGATGGCATCACCAACTCGATGGACATGAGTTTGGGTGAACTCTAGGAGTTGGTGATGGACAGAGAGGCCTGGCATGCTACAGTTCATGGGGTCACAAAGAGTAGGACACGACTGAGTGAACTGAACTGAACTGGTGACTTAAGTATGTTACATAACCATAATCTCTCTCAACTCTATTTTCTATGCTTGGCCTGCTCCTCGAGTGGGCAATGGGTCCTCAGTTTCAACTGATACAACAGTTGTGGTGCTTCAACTCACTTGCATTTCAGCAGCCTTGGTGAAATATTGTTTCAATTTCATCAAATTTCTTCAAAGATCCTTTAGAGATAGAATGGGCTGTGGTTTTATGATGACTCTAATATTTACCTCCCACCTCTAACTCGGTGGAAGATGAAAATTACTAGTCCCTATAAATCCATGACTGATGATCCATTCTTTTGGGCTTCCCTAGTAGCTCAGATGGTGAAGCATCTGCTTGCGATGCAGGAGGCCCAGTTTGATCCCTGGGTCGGAAACTTCCCCTGGAGAAGAAAACAGAAACTCACTGCGGTATTCGTGTCTGGAGAACTTTCATGGACAGAGGAGCCTGGCAGACTACAGTCCAGGGAGTTGCAGAGCTGGACACGCTGAGAGGCTCACACACACACACACACACACACGCGCGCACACACACACACACACACATCCATCAGGGCGCCCCTGGTGGCTCAGACAGTAAAGAATCCGCCTGCAATGTGGGAGACCTGGGTTCAATCCCTGGGTCAGGAAGATTCCCTGGAGAAGGGAATGGCTACGCACTCCAGCAGTGGGATTCTCTTGCCTAGAGAATTCCATGGACAGAGGAGCCATGGGGTCTCAAAGAGTCAGACATGACTGAGCAACTAACAGTTTCACAAATCCATCAATATACATTTGGCCTTTGCTTCCTTTGTACTTGTTTTCATTTCTACTCTACAGATATACACTGGACTAGCTCCAAGGTTTCCTCAATCCTATGTTCCATAATTCCCCCAAGACACATTGCACACACATGCAAATGCAGACAGTCCTTCAAGTATATGCAGTTGAAATGGTACAACTTCCAGTTTAAAGATGAATAGGGCCTGAAAAGCATGTATAGTTAATAATACTGTATTATATACATGAACATTCTAGAAGAGTAAAATCTAAATGTTCTCACCACAAAAAAGAAATTGTTATTATGTGATATGATGGAGATGTTATCTAATGTGATGGTGGAGGTCATTCTGCAATAGATAAGTATATAAAATCAATGCATGGAACACCTTAAACTTACATAATGTTACATGTCAATTATATTCCAGGAATCCTGGAAAAGAAAAGCATATACCGTTGAACCCAGTCAGTCATTTGTATGTCCTAGTCTATGCACAATTCTGAAGAAATTTCATGATTTCAAAACAGTGGGCCCTTGAGAGTTTTGTAGCCGAGAGGTTAAACTATTGGTGAAGGCACTATATAGAAAGTATGAAGGTAGGATATGGGAGACAGGAAATCCAGGGCTTGAGTGCCGGCTTTATTACTTAATCATTCTCTGTTTCAATTTGCTCATCTTGGAAATAGGAACTGTAATATTGGGTTGGCCAAGAAGTTCGTTTGTTTTTTTCCCCCATAAGAGGGTATGGAACCTGAATGAACTTTTTGGCCAAGCCAATACTTGTTCTATGTATTTTGTACTGATATGAAAGCAAATGAAAGAAATTCTTTGAAGAACAAAAAGTGGTGTGCAGACATTAAGGATAGCTGGTGTTCGATTCATCCCTGTTAAACACATCTAGAGTACCTTCAGGATATCAGCAGTGCCCAGGGCTACCTCCCAACATGGAACTGCACTTGCTAAGGCAAACTCATATCCATGGATTTGGACCTTATGGGCAGTGGTATGTTAGGCTTTGTCTCACCCTTTATGATCATCCTCCATTCATTCATTTAACAGAGAAAATTAAAACGTGAGAAGTACTGGTTGTCTCCAAAGAAAAGTGGGAGTGTAGAATTGGTAAAGCATGGGGAGATACCCCTTTCAGGGCAGGATGGCAAGTCCTTTGGACTGTGTGGCTGAAACACACAGCAGAAGGAGGAGGCAGCTCTTTTTAAGAGTGCTGGCCCTTTAAAGAAGGGAACACTGACCTAGTAAATCTCAGGCATTTTTATAAAGGGCTTTAAGACCCGTTTGTTTTGACTTAGGTGTTCAAATTTCTAAATATCTGCCCCTTTACAAACACATTTGTTCTCACCATATTGCAACAGATCTGGTTTGCTAGCCAATTCCCTTGAATTCTTAATTCTTGTTAACAACTCTGGCAATTAACCAATTACTCCTTCCACTGAAGGGCTCAGGGAGGAAGGGACCGATGATTTATAGCAGCACAGCATCCGAGCTTGTTGAATTGAACTCAGTTGCTGGAGTACTTCATTTGGAGAATACATAGGCAGGTGAGTAGCCAACAGGCTGAAGCCAATCACAAGACTGAAACAGCCAACAGGTGACAGGGTGGATGAGCCACTTCCTCCGACTGTTCTGTGCTTTTTGTTTCTCACCTCCTCTCCCTGTTCCCAGAACTTTATTGCAAACCTGATGCTGTCCCTGTGGGTCAGCTAGCTAATCCAGTGCTGACTGTTTTACAGAATGGTGGAATCACAGTATTTAAGGAGATTTAGAAGTTGTCTAGCCTGTGAGTGCAGAAAGGTGTTCTAAAATACCCTAGTGAATGGCCACTTAGACCCTTTACAAACAGTATCTGTAATGATCCCGCGAGGTAGTTCACTCCACTGCTGGACAATTCTGTTTGTTGGAAAGTCTCCGTTAAAATTAGAAAAAGAAACTTCCTCTTCATAGTTTATACTTACCACTGATCCTGCTTCTATCCTGGGAAGCAATCCAGAATAACTCCGCTCCCCTTTTGAATAATGTGCCTCAAGAACTACAGAACAGCTTTCGTGTTTCCATTCTCTTTCTTCACTGCATTTCCTCTAATACTTCTGGAATACTCATTCCAGGAGTATTTCCAGCATCATCTAAAGATACCCTTTCCTTTTCCAAGGTTCTTCTAAAATTACAGCACCAAAATTTTAATGTAATTGCCAATATTCCTTCTTCATACCCCTCTTCCTGGCATTTAACCTTCCTATATTATCTTTGGGTCCAGTAAACCATAGATTTGGAAGGAACTATTCAATTAAAGCCAATAAAATGACTAGGAACTTTCCAATGACATTTGCTAGTTCTTACCTGAAATAACTTTTGGAGTAATCATTTCTGTTTCAAGAACTGTTTCTAGGGCTGTGTGGCATGGCTTGAACTTTTGATGTGCTCTTTAAGAGAATCTAAATTTCCTGAGTTAATAAAACTACAGACACTGATAAAGGTAATGATAGAGCAAGGGAAGGTGAGCAATGGTATCAGGAGGAGGGAGGAAAGGGAAGGTCACTTGGGGGAGAGGCTGGCAAATGGTCCTTGCAGAAAAGAGAGCTCTTTGGTGATAGATATGGAATCAGCCCAAAGGGCAGGACTAACCAGAGATGCAGACATACCAGTGTGTACATGACTTGGATCTAGGGGTGATAAAGGCACCGTCAATTCCCACATATTTGTTGCGTTCTTCCTACCACCAGAAATCCCCATGTGGTTAACACCTTTTGCTTAAGGCCACCATAAAAATGTAAATGTTCTCTGGGAGATTAAAATATTAATCCATTATCAACCAGTAACATCTTAGCTATACATGACCAAATTAGTGTTGGCTGGTCACTGAGTGGATCCCTAAGGGAACAGGCTACATAACTGATAGGTTTTAATTGGCAGAGAATAAAGGATATAAAAAGATAAAGTTTCAAGACTTTGTGGTGCAAGGGGGTGAATAGGAAGACAAGAGATAAAGATTTGGTGGGTGGTAAGCTGCCTGAAACAAGTAGGGAACCTCTGTGGAGGCCTGTGGCATCCCCAGCATCTGTGTGGATACTGGGAACTGGATGAATAGAAGGAGGATGCTAAAAAGCCACTCTAAAGGAATATTAATAAATCTCTTAGGTTGAAACACTATGGAGGGAGGCCCTGAGGAAATATCCATAGAGCTTGAGCTCAGGAACTCTGAATCGGCTGGGTAGGGATGATGCCCTTGTTCTTTGATTTTTAATTATCATTTCCCACTTCTGTATGGACTTAAATGACTTCAGAGCTGTAAACTATAAGAGGAAATATCATTTGGTTCCCTGATTTTTTTTCCCCTTTTATTTTATTCTCTTTGATTTTCCCCATTTTATCCCTGCTATCTTCCTGGCCAAGCCCCAAAAGAGTGGTGAATTAGCTAATGGTTGGGAGGAGGGGTCAGAAAGCAGATCATAAATGGGAAAAAAGATAAAGAAGAATAATTTTCATATTCTTTATAATAATGAACTAGAAGGGCTCTTTGACTTCCAGTGGCAGAGAAATGACTCAAAGTAGCTTAGACTCAAAAGAAGACTCTATTTATTCCCATAAACAAAGAATGCAAAAGGGAAGGTAAGTGCAGGGATGCCTTGATTCTGGTATTTCAGCACTAGCATCTCTCTCTCCTCCTGTTTTCTTTTAAAAAATAAAACCCGGTTTTAAAAATTTTACTTATTTTATTTTGGCCTGTAGTTGTGGTGAGCAGGGCCTGCCCTTTGCGTGGTGGGCTTCTCATTGTGATGACTTCTCTTGTTTCAGAATAGAGGAGCTATGGGCTTCGGTAGCTGTGGCCTACTGGCTTAGTCAGTTACAGCTCCTGGGCTCTAGAGCGCTGACTTAGTAGTTGTGACGCATGGGCTTAGTTGCCATGTGGCATGTGGGATCTTCCCAGACCAGGGACTGAACCCCATGTCTCTTGAATTGGCAGGAGGATTGTTTACCACTGAGTCGCCAGGGAAGCCCTTGCCCTCCTATTTTTATGTGTGTTTCTTTTTCCTTCTGCCTGCCATGGAAGGGCTTTTTCCATATTGAAGGCTTAGATCTTTACAGCCTCATAACCATATGAAACTAAGTTCCTTTTTTCCAAGTTTAGTGTAAGGGAAAATATAAAACAGAGGAGGCTGTGGTTCAGTGTGGGTCTTGCGCTTATTCCCAGAATGCCCACCAGCCAAGGTGGAGAATGCCATGAAGTGAAGTGAAGTCGCTCAGTCGTGTCCGACTCTTTGCGACCCCATGGACTGTAGCCCTCCAGGCTCCTCCGTCCATGGGATTCTGGGAGAATGCCATATAACTGGCTTATTCTGGATCTCACGAGGCTGCCATGTTCAGAAAGCTGGTATCTGTTACCAGGCAAGAGAGAAGGAATGGTGGACAAACATTTATATTAGGAATCATAATAGAGAGGAATGTTGGGGGAATCATTTGATAGCAGTGTCCCTACATTCCCAATGAGAATGAAGATCTTGTGTGTGCATGCCAAGTGGCTTCAGCTGTGTACAACTCTGCAACCCCATGGACTGTTGCCCACCAGGCTCCTCTGTCCATGGGATTCTCCTGGCAAGAATACTGGAGTGGGTTGCCATGCCTTTTCCAGGGGATCTTCCCGACTCGGGGGTAGAACCCATGACTCTCAAGTCTCCTACATTGGCAGGCTCTTTACCATTAGAGCAAGCTGGGAAGCCCCATGAAGATCTTGGTGAGGTGTTTTACAACCTGCAACCTACTTAAAATTTTGAAACAAACTGTACTAGTCTGCTGAGGCTGCCATAACTAAACATCACAGACTAGGTGGCTGCATAGCAGGAATTTACTCTCTCACAGTTCTGGGAGCTAAGGCCAAGATCAAAGTAAGACAGGGGTGTTTTCTCCTGAGGACTGTCTTCATGGCTTGCAAACACTCTCTTTCTCACGGGGTCTCAGTCTCGTTCCATCGTACACACATCTGTAGCATATCTCTCTCTTCTCGTAAGGATACCAGCCATTTGGAATGTGGCCTCATTTAGCCTTAATTACTGTTTTAAATTCCCTGTCTCCAAATTCAGTAACACTGGGGGTTAGAGCTTCAGTTTTGGGAGAATGCACTGAAGCCACAACATGGACTGACCTAGGCTTCACTGAGAAAATGGGCCCAGCTGAAGTATGGCGTTTAACTTTCCCCCTAAATCTTAGAGGGTAGGTTTAAATTAAGGAGGATGAACCCAGTTGAGAAAAATACCTAGAGTATGTACATTGTAAGAGTTGATGAGATTAAGATTGTATGGTATAACTAATACGGCACCAAAGAGCAGATCTAGCAAACAGGTTAAAGACTACTAGACAGTGTCTAATAGCGTCTAATTCCCAGTGTGATCTGCAAATCCTGCCGGACAGGAAGACGGATGTTAGGTTCTTGGAAGGGTCTCTCCAAAGAGGAGGGCCCTAGTCTTGGGAGAGGCTAGTACTTCTCTGCTAAGTTAAGAAATAATCTGTCTCTGATTCTGTCTGTTGTAGAAGTTGGCCATATGTTTTGGCAATGCCGTCATCTGAGAACTAAGTTTTTCAAAGTGTCTAGGAAAATGCAGTACTTACCTACAAAGGTGGATGCTGATGGAACCCTGTTGCTGGCTAATTCTCATTGGAGGAAATAGTTACATATTTTAAATATCTGTGACTAGACCTTTAAAAATATCATTTCTATTAAAAAGGAGTTTATACCAGAGCTCTTGTTTGAACTAAAGTAAAATCCAGTCTCTGTATTGAGACACTAATAATTAGGTAGGCCTCTTTATTTAATAGGAAGAATGAGTTTTGGGAAAATAGAAATAAAAGCATTTTTGGAAATCAGTTAGGTCTAGAGAATGATTGCTACTGTGATCCATTCAATGGAAGCTGTGCATTTGTTTGTTTACTTGGTATGTAATTGCTACCTATGTACACAGACTTCATTTGAGGGTGTATGTGTGTGTATTTATGTCTGTGTGTGTGTGAGACAGAAAGGAGAAGTGAGGAGTAGAGATGGGGACAAAAGACAGGGAAGAAGTGAAAGTGGAAGAAATCAGTATACAAGTGGCACAATTGAGAAATTATTCTTTTTTAATAATATAGTTTCAAAAATAAGATAAACCTGGCAATAGGTTTTATTTCTTATAGCCAGGTTTGTGTAAAAAAAAAGGAAAAACTTTCTCATATACAAATGGAAATTCATGCATCATGCCCGCTACAAATATAAGCAAGGTTGTGCACATATGTCCCAAATTAATTCTGAAGCAATTTCAGACCCAGATTTGTGTTAATGTATTTAACAAGTAATTAGTTGTCCACTTGTTCATTAACAGCATATTTTAAAACTTCTTGCAAAACTCCACCTTCCCCCTCAACAAAGTGGCACTTCTAAGAAGACAGAAGGGATAAAAAATATGTCAGATAGGATGGGAAAGCAAATCAAAGAAAGAAAATTACATTTAGTTGTAGAAGAACATTAATCATAGAAATGGGATTTACAAAGAGACACTTTGCTTCCCTTTACCTTTTCACACAAAAAGGGTGAAGTTGTGAATTGGAGCTGCATCAGTGGGTACTTTAGCATTTTATGATTCCAGTTTAGTATAATGCTTTTCTCTCTTGGACATTATAATTTTTCTTCCATTTGTAAAGTGCTTTATAGTTTTCTAAGCAGTTTCACATAGCGTAGTTCATTTGTGGAACTAATAGCATTTACGTGGGATAACAATATTCTAATAGAATTTGTGCAATTCGCATAATGAGTTTAACTTATTATTAAAATGAATGTCAGGCAGATAAGATTGAAGGAGGAAGCAGACTGGTTGACGGTCTTGAGGTAAGTGCTGACCATTCCTGATTTGTAAGAGGCAGGGGTCGGATGTGTCTTTCTTCAGGGCCTGAGAGTTTCCCCCCTTATTTGTACACCACCTTTCCTTTGTCTCCACTTTCAGTTAGCACAGAGAATGTCTGGAGGCAGGGAAAGTGGAAATCAAAGGGCTTAATATCCTGCTCTGTACCTACTAAGGGTACAAGAATTATGTATGTTTGTTTTTTATTCCTTTTCATACATTTCATAAAAAATATTAAAGTTGAGATCCAAATGAGCATCAGTTGAATGCTTTTCAGTTGCTAATAAAAAGATGTGAAAATATTCTATGCAGAGGTTAACAGAAACCCAAAGCGGTGTTTAGGATGGGCTTCCCTGGTGGCCTACACAGTAAAGAATCCGCCTGCAACGCAGGAGATTCAGGTTTGATCCCTGGGTTGGGAAGATCCCCTGGAGAAGGGAATGATTATCCACTCCAGTACTCTTACCTGGAGAATCCCATGGACAGAGGAGCCTGACAGGCTACAGTCCCATGGGGTCACAAAGAGCCGGACATGCCTGAGCAACTAAACTATTTTTTATTTTTCACTCTCAATAGCATTTTATCCTGTGAAAATGCACCTCTAGTCTTAGTGTAGAGAGACTAGACAATACCTAGTGCAGAAATAACCTATCTATTCTTTCTTCATCTCTTCTCTGCTCAAACATTGATGGAGGTCTGGTTTTCCATCTTCAGAGGTTCTTAACTTTAAAAAATCTTATTTTTAGTGAAAACGCAAAGTCATCTAGGATGGGATAATTAATTGGAAAATTATCAACTCAGAGGTATTGTTCGAAAATGAATTGGAGGTTCTGGGACAATAAAGAGGAAATAAGGAAGTGAAAAGTGAGAAGTAAAATTATTTTGTATGAATATGACCACAGGTAAAATGGCACCCCATTCCAGTACTCTTGCCTGCAAAATCCCATGGATGGAGGAGCCTGGTAGGCTGCAGTCCATGGGGTCACGAAGAGTCAGACACGACTGAGTGACTTCACTTTCACTTTTCACTTTCATGCATTGGAGAAGGAAATGGCAGCCCACTCCAGTGTTCTTGCCTGGAGAATCCCAGGGATGGGGAAACCTGGCGGGCTGCCATCTATGGGGTCACACAGAGTCGGACACAACTGAAGCGACTTAGCAACAAAACATTTTATGTTTCAAAAAGGAAGGCTAAAGGCACAGAAGGCTGAGTGCCGAAGAATTGATGCTTTCGAACTGTAGTGTTGGAGAAGACTCTTAAGAGTCCCTTGGACTGCAAGGAAATCCAACCAGTCCATTCTGAACGAGATCAGCCCTGGGATTTCTTTGGAAAGAATGATGCTAAAGCTGAAACTCCAGTACTTTGGCCACCTCACGAGAAGAGTTGACTCATTGGAAAAGACCCTGATGCTGGGAGGGATTGGGGGCAGGAGGAGAAGGGGACGACCGAGGATGAGATGGCTGGATGGCATCACTGACTCGATGGGCGTGAGTCTGAGTGAACTCCGGGAGTTGGTGATGGACAGGGAGGCCTGGCGTGCTGCAATTCATGGGGTCGCAAAGAGTCAGACACGACTGAGCGACTGAACTGAACTGAACTGAAAGGCACAGATACCTGTTCCCACTTCACATTTCTTTAAGAGTTGTGACAGAGATTGCTGGGGTACATTCTCATTTTTTTTCCCTCTTACAAACTCATGACCCGCACTGTTGTATGTGGCAGTATGCCCAGATAAAACTCTGCATGGTCCAGCCTCTCTTTCTCCTTCTGGTTTACATTGGTCTGCAGTTATTGCAATATAGTTAGACTTTCTTACCACACGGAGAAGTAGAGAATGGAAGCTTCATGCCAAGGATGGAGGGGAAAAAGGATGAAAGGAATCTGAGATACTAACATACTGATGCTATGTTAACACCTATTGTGTTTGTCTATTATTCTAGCCACTGCTGGGTGACCAGCTTAGGATCTCTAATCAGCGCCTTCACATGGGACACCATTAGGAACATCTTGGATATCCAATAAAGTACTAATCCAGAATGGGTGGTGGTGGTGTATATGGAGAGTTAACATATCTTGGAACTACCGAGTACTGCTCTCCGCAACTTGTACAGTCTCCCTCATTAACAGCATCCTTTGCCAGAATGGTACATTTATTGCCACTGAAGAACCTATGCTGAGACATCTAATCATCCATGGTTCATAGTTTACCTTGGAGTTCACTCCTGCTGTTGTACATTCTATGGGTCTGGACAAATGTTTGATGATGTGTTCATCATTACAGTATCATAAAGAGTATTTTAACTGTCTTGAAAATTCCCCATTCTCTACCTACTCATTCTCTCCCAAACCCTGGCAACCATTGATCTTTTTAGTATCTCCACTGTTTTGCCTTTTCTAGAAGGTCACGTAGTTCAAATCATAGAGTGTATAGCCTTTTCAATCAGCCTCCTTCACTTCATAATATGCATTTAAAGTTGTTCCATGTCTTTTCATAGCATGGTAGCTCACTTCTTTTTAGTGTTGAATCATATTCCATTGTCTGGATGTACTACAGTTTACTTATCCGTTCCCCTGAGAGTGGTGAAATAAAGAAAGGCCATGCAAGCTGGGGCTTCTAGAGAACTTCCAGACAGGTAACATATGACAGTTATGTGGGTGCAGGACTCCTGAGGAGGTCCAAGCCTTTTGTGCCCATGTCAGTGGCCCCTAGACTGTTAAGTTTTATGACTTCACTGATTGTAAAAACTTTTCCTTTCAAGAACTCTGTGCATATGAAGAGAGAGTTATAGGGAAAGGACAAGTTAAAATGCCACAGTTCCCTGTTCTTACCATGGTCCAGCTATTTTTCTTAAATAGCCCCTTCTAGATGGTTGCAAGGCTTTGGTTAATTTCTAAAATTCTGAAAATATGTATTTTAGTATTTTCCCAGTGTTCCCATTGCTGTCATAGCAGAATGGAATTGTGCAGTCCTTACTCTACCATTCAGGTTGAGGTTACCCCCAGTATTCTGTCTTAATTCAAGAACGAAGGGAAAAACCAAAATAATCTCAGATGAAGGAAAACTAAGGAAATTTGTCACAAAATGACATTAGATATTTCTTTTCCTTTTGAGCTTTCTAAATTATTTTTTAATGTGGTTTCCAATTAAGACAATTATATAGTGAATGTGGAAAGTTAAAGAGATGTAAAGGGAAGTCACATTTCTATACTTCACCCAAACTGATAGAATGATGACTGTAGTAGTCTCTGATAAGGTGTCTATATATTGTTATACCTGGGACCATCATTAAAAAATGTAAAGAGACACGAGCTCAAAGCCACTATATAAATCAAAATACAGTTAAATATGTGTAATTAATTGATAGGCAAGAAAAATAAAAACAGAGGTAACAAATAAGAAAAAAAGGCACACCTAAGCTCTAATATTTCAATAATTACATTAAATATACAAGATTTAAATATACCAATTAAAAGCCAATGATTGGAGAGTTGACTAAAAAATAACCTAGTTTTTGTCTATAAGAAATTTACTTCAAATACAATGATATAGGCATATTGAAAATAAAAGGGTAAAATTATATCAGGCAAATATTAATAAAAAGAAAGAGGTGGATATATTAATATTATATAAAGTAGACTTCAGAACAGTGAGAATTGCCAGGGACATTACATACTGATCAATTTATTAGTGTACCCAGAAGATATATCAGTTCTAAGTGCATATACCCCAGATAAAAGAACTGAAAATATGTGAAGAAAAAACTGAAAGGGAAAATAAACAAACTCACAATTGTAGTTGAAAATTTCAATATCCCTCTTTCAACCATTGATAATACAACTAGACAGAAAATCAGAAAGATTGTAGCTGGCCTCATGGGATCTATTTGACATTTATAGAACATTTAGACCAAAACAACAAAATACACTTTTCATATGTTTATGGAACATACACTAAAACAGAGCATATCCTGGACCATAGAACAACCTTAACACATTTAAAAGAACTGAAATCATACCAGTTGTGTTCTCTGAACACAGTACAATCAGATGAATAATCAATAGCAAAATTATAATGGGCAAGTCACCAAACTACTTGAAAGCTAAACAACACACTTCTAAATTACTCAGGAATCAAAGAGGAAGTCTCAAAGGGTATTAGAGAATTACACTGAACCCTAAATGAAAATGGAAATACAACATATCATATTTTGTAATATACTGAGTAAGTAGTACTGAGAGGGAAATTTATAGCAGTAAATTATTACATGAAAAAAAAGGTAAACTTCCAAAACAATAATTTAAGGTTCTACTTCAATAAAGCAGGAGAAAAAGAGCAAAACAAATTGAAGCACATGTTCTACACAATATCTTCCAGAAGTTAGAAGAGAAAAGGTTTCTCAACTCATTTTATGAAGCTAGTCTTAGCTTAATAAAGAGAGAGTACAAAATATTTAACAATAGAATTTATCAATGATATTAATAGTTTTTTTAAAAATACATGTATATCTATTGTAATTTGGGAAGTCTGATTAAGAAAAGAGTGATACTATCTAAACATTTGATTTATGAAATGAGATATAATTATGGATATAAGTGATATTTAATAGCAAGAGCATATCATGAGCATATTTAAAGCATATTTAAGGCAACACTCATTTTATTTTATGGGTAATTTACACATAAATAATTGATGCAAAAAAAGTGGAAACCTTGACTCAATAACAAAGAAGGACATAGAAGCCAGTCAATTCTGAATTTTCAGTTCTGGTAATGATGAATAGATAATGTAAGCAACTATCCTGTTGAAAAAACTCTGAAAAACGTGGATGAAATGCTTGTGTTTGTGTGTGTTTAAAAAAAACTAGCAAGAAAATGAGAACTTATCACACCAAAACAAGAGAAGTCAGGAAATACAGAGAGGTGAGCCCAGCACCTAGGGTCCCTTTTATTCCAGCACATTTGCTGATACCTGATTCAGTGAGCTGAAATGAGACCAAAATATGCCAAATAATTTGAAGCTAAAAGTAACTTTGAAACTTTTATTCAAAAGGCAGAATTAAATAATATAGTCATAACTGAGAACTAATACACAGATTTAATACCATATTAGGTACAGTTGAAAAGAGAAATAAGAAACTAGTACAAAGCTGCAAGAGAGAGACAACTTAGCAACTAAACAATGACAACGATGTAGTTAGATGGAAACCAGTACATAGTTAAATGGATAAGTCATCAATGCAGCATAGAGAAACAAGCTGAAGGAAAATACAAGAGAGAAGAGACAGAAAAAGGGAGGTTTTAACATACATGCTAAGACATGTCCAGAAGAAAAGTAGAGAAATTATAGACAGAGAAAAATCGAAGAGGTAATACTCACAAAGAGTGGGACATGACTGGGTACCTGAAAAACAACAACAGCAATAATTGAAATATAATTACAAATCACACATAAATCTCCATGAGCCCCAAATAAAACGAACTGAGAGAAAATTACCCCTACCATTTTAAAACTACTGAAGACTAAGTACAAACAATAAGATCTTGAAAGCAGCTGAATAAAAGACAAATTACTATCAAAGGACCCACAACTTGACTGACAGCAGAGTTTACGACAGAAACAATGAAAGCTAGAAAACACTGAAACGATATCTTTGACATGCTGAAAGACAAAAATGGTTAAACTAGAATTTTTTAGCTAATGAAATTATCTTCCTGAAGTAGAGATATTTTAAGAAAGATAGTAAAAAAAAATCATCACTAACAATAGCACATTAAAAGAAATTTAAAAGGGCTAGGGATACAAGGAAATGAAATGAAAATGTATGAATAAAGGAGAGAAAAGTACAAAAAGTTAAACATACAGGTACATCTAAATGAATATTGACTATAAAAATAAAATTAATTATATGTTTTAGGGTTTAAAACACACAGAGAGAATCAAAATATACAATAGCAGCTTATAAGATATAAAAATGGGAAATGGATTTAAGGTGTTTCAATGTCCTTGAAATGCCTGGGAAAAGATAAGATTCTTGTATCAGTTTTTTATACATCAAAAATTTATGCTCTAATTGCTAGTGTTATTATTAAAACTAAATATTAAAATTAAACAATAGTAAGGTAATAGGGGAAAGAAAGAAAATATTTTCTAAAATATGTAAACCAAAAGTAGGCAAAAATGACAAAAATTCAAATAAGTGGGACATATTTTCAGCAAATAGTAAAATTTTATATTTGAAAACAATTTACATATACTACTACTTTAAATAAAAAACAATAAATTTTCTAAAAATGACAAAATCGTCAGCCTAAGTAAAACACAAAACTCTCCTAAATGCAAATTAAAAGAGACTTTAAGGACACAGAAAAGTGAAAATTAAAAGGATAGAAAATGCACACCAAGCAAATATTAACCAAAATGCAGATTGTGTAACTATATTATTATCAGACAAAGACTGCAAGGAAATAATCATTAATAAGGTATTAAGGAGGACACTTTACAATGGTAAAAGTTTTAGTTAATCAGGTAAGAATAATGATCCTAATTTTGTATATTTACCCCAAAATTAAATTCAAATATATAAAATAACTGACCAAAAATTCCTACCAAAAAGTTCTAATAACTCTACAACCATAATGACATAGTTTTAACACATTTTCCTCAGTTAACAGATAAAACTATCCAAGAGTAAAACAGTAAGAGGAAGGAGAATATTTGAATAACACAATTAACAAACATCATATGACTTATATAGAATACTGGACCCAACATCTACAGAATATAAATTTATATGAATTACACATGGAACATTAACCAAAATAGATTATATGTTGACTCATAGGAAATCTAAATAAATTTCAAAGACTTGTAGTCACATTCTATATATTCTCTGACCACAGAACAAATTAAGCAGGGAAAAAAATCCAAAAAGATAACTTATACATTTCCATATGTTTGGAAATTAAGAAGTATATTTCTAAATATATTTTGAATCAAAGAAGAAATAGAGAAAATTATAAATTTATAATGGAAAACAAGTTGCAACTTGTAGATCACAGATAAGGAAATTAAGAGAGAAAGTTATAGGCATATATGTATGTACAAGAAGATAATAAAGATTAAAAAATAATCTGAAGAAATTTAGGCAAAAAGAATAGTAGTAAATCTAAAGAAAGTAGAAAGAATTATATATATAGTGGATATTAATGGAATAGAAGACAAACGTGTAGTAAAATCAGATGTTAACTCTTTGAAATGTTTCCAAAATTCATAAATTTCAGTTTTGGATAAAACTAATGAAAGAGAAAGAATCAAAATCAGAAATGAGGAAAAGAACATTGCTAGAAATCTTGCAGATAATGTTATACATATATAACAACTTTATGCTAGACATTTAAAAATACAATGTTACATGTGCAAATTCTTAGGGAAATTTTCTCTTACAAAACTGAGAATAAGAAGAAATGGAGGATTTAAATGTAAATAACTTAAACAAAAATGATGTCCTTATTAAAATCTACAGAAATAAAATATACCCCATGGCCAGATGGCTTCATCAGTGAATTCTACCAGTTATGTAAGGAGAAAAAAAGAATATAATGATCTTACACATCTTCTTCCAGAGAACAGAAAACAAAAACAAAAATTAGGGAATGCTTTCAACTCAGTTTATGTGGTAAGTATAACCTCAATACCAAAACTGACAAAGAATTGCAAAAGGGCCTCTAATAGGTCAATTTCTCTTATAAAGGTAGATGCAAAATTTTAAACAAAATCTAATTGAATGCAGCAATAAATAAAAAATGGTCATATTTCATGATCAAGCTGGTTTTATTCCAAAACTGCAAATTTAACATTAGAAAATTAATTACTGTAACTCATTAAATTAACAGAGTAGAATAAAATAAAAACATTTTCAATAAGTATGGAAAAGGAAATTTTAGAAACATTTTCTATTTATGATTAAAATATACACATACGCACAACATCTTAGTAAAATAGGAACCGAAAGGATCTTTCTTCATGATGATATATAACTATAAATAAATTTGTAGCATATATCCTACTTAGTGGTGAAATATTGATAAATATTCAAGATTGGGAATAATTCAAAGCTGACTATCAGTACTAATAAAAATTTTCCCAGAAGTATTTTTCAGGGCAGTAAGATTTTAAAAGATAATAAAGAAATAAGAATTAAATAAAAGAATTACAATTTTCATTGTTGAGGATATTATTATAATCATAAAAATCTGAAAGAATCTTTCAGGTGAATTATTAGAGTTAGTAAATGGGCCATAGCCAAAGTAAAAGATCAATTATTACTTGTGAATTCTAGTCTCAAAAGATTAGAAGAAAATGAAATTCATCAGAAGAAACTATTACAGTATATAAAAATAATTTATTTAGAGCAAGTGTAATGAAAGATGTATATAACTTCTACATACAAAACTATGAAAACAACTTTAAGAGAAAATGAAGTTTTAAACAAATAAGTAATGTTAATGACTGGAAGATTCAACATTGTAAAAATATCATGTCTCCCCAAATTGATATTTCTACTGAATACAATCCAAAATGAACTCTTCAGGAGATTGTATTATGAAAATTGACAGACTAATTTCAGAATTTTAATGGAAAAGGACCAAGAATATTTGCTAGGACTTGTTCTATTATACATTAAACTTAAAATGAAGCTACAATAATTAAAACAGTGTGGTACTGAAAAGTATACGTATGGACTAGAATAGTCAGCAATACACACACACATATATGGAGACTCAATTAATGATGGCAGTCTTTGTAGAAAAGTAGGAATGAAAAGTCTTTTCACTAAATTTTGTTAGTCAACTGGATATTCCTGTGAGGAAAAAAAAGTTTATTTGACCCTTATCTCATACCAATAACAAATTTAACTTTTAACTAACTAGATTATAAAGCTTCTAAAACGCATAAAATCTCCTATCTCCAAATGAGTTGGACACTTACATGGGCATTCCAAAGAGTATGCAAATTACCGATAAACATATGCTCAAAAAAGAAGATGCTAACTGAAATAACTGCGAGGTATTTATTGGTATAATTAAATTCTCTAGAATAATTGAAACTTAAAGGGCTGACAGTGGAGATCTGCAGCAAAAATAGAGATTGCAGAGCATTGCTACTGATCGCTGTTGTTGGGAGTGTCCATTCACATCACTGGCATTATCTACTGCAGCATTTCTACTCTTTTAAGTACCTAATACAAATACCTTCACATTATGCACCAAAAAAATTAAAAGGTACCAACAGAAGCATGGTTTATAATAACCAAAACCTGAAACAACATATTAGATCCACAACTTGTAATGTATCTGTATAATGCGATACTATACAGCAATGAAATGGATAAATTATTGCTACATGTTAAAACATGAAGGAATTCACAAGCATACAATGTTGCAAATAGGAAGTCATACAGGAAAGAGGACACATACTATATGACTCCACTTTATTCAGTTCAAAAGCAAGATAAAACCAATTATAATGTTCAAAATTAAGATACTGATTGTCATTGAAAAGGAAGAAGCATACAGAGGGAAAAAGATGGGAAAAAGACATGGAAAGAGGTCATCTGGGGTACTGGTATTAGCCTGTCTCAGGATGTAGATGGAAATTACATGGAAGTTCACTTTGTGATCATCACTAAGCTATAAAAACTGTATTTTTGTGTGCTTCTCTATATTTTCTAATATCTGAATTATTTTAAAATGTTGAAATAGTTAATTATATTCTCCAAAATCACAGGAAAATTAAACATTATAAAGGCATTCCAGAACCTACAAAAAACTGAAGGCAACCTTCTCAATCTGTTCTATAATATTAATACACTTAATTACCAGGCAAGAGAAAAGCAATATAAAAAACAAACAAGGGGAAAAAAACTAAAAAGCAATATTATTAAGCATAGCTGGAAATGTAGGCAAATATATCAAAGATAAAAAATACATTAAATACAGGCACATTTTATCTAGTAATGGGTAATACTAAATCCTGAACAAGTAAGATTTATCTCAGAAAAGCAAGAATGATTTGATGTCAGAAAAATCTACTGACATAGTTAAGAATTAATAGATTAAAAGAGAAAATATATTATCATCTCAATAGAGAATAAAATATCTTTCATAAAAAATCAAGATCCATTCTCTAATAAATATTTGAATGAAATAATAAAGTTACAACTTTTAGAAAAGGAAACAAAAAGGCAATAAAGATTTTGAAGAAGAAAATTTAGGACACTTTTTTAAAATTTGAAGAATAAGAAGGATTTTTCGTGTCATGGAGAAAACACTCAGACCCTACAAAGGAAAGTTTGATAGATTTTATAACATAAAAACAGAATCTTTAGGCTTCCCTGGTGGCTAAGTGGTAAAGAATTTTCCAATGCCGGGGACACAGGTTTGATCCCTGATCTGGGAAGACGCCTGATCGGGGAAAATCCCACACACTGTGGAGGAGCTAAGCCCATGAGCCACACCTACAGATGCCCAGGCGCCTAGAGCCCATGTTCCACCAGAGAAATCACTGCAATGAGAAGCCCACACAAATGTAATTAGAGAAGACCTGTGCAGAGCAACAATGACTCAGAACACCCATAAATAAAGTAAACAGGTCTGGAAAAAAAATAAAAAACAAAAATCTTGACCCTTCTATACGACAAAGATTCTAAAGGCTAAGAATAAAGACAAATCACTGGCTGAGAGAATAATAACTGAAACATTAAAAAGAGCAAGTATTTTCTTCCTTTCTCCCTGAGTAGGTGTGGGGTGGAGAGAAAGAATAAGAAACTCAACAGAGACAGCAGGTATCTCAATGCATTGTCCAAAAGACAACAAACAAAAAAGGAATAGTCCAACACATGAACAATATACTCAGATAAGCAAAATGACACATAAATCAAAATAGACACTACACCTTAAAAAAATTGGGAACATTCAAATGAAAATAAAAGACACTTTAAAGGATTAAAAACACATAGTATTTGAGTTTATATACAGAAATGCAAGCCATCGTACACTACTGGTAGTAATGTACATTTGTATAGTCTTTTTAGGGGGACAGTTTGTCAGTGTCCATCAGAATTCTCATAGACTTTTCAGTATTTACTCTGAATGAGCAATGCTTGTGAAAAACACAAAGGAGAAGGTCAAAAGATGTTCATTGTGATGACCTCTTCAGTACTAGAAAACCCAGGGGTAAAAGGCCCTAATAAGATTCAATAATCAAATATTTGCATGAATTAAATTCATCCATGTTATGGAAAGCTATTCAGAAATCTAAAAGGGTAAGGTAGATTTACAAATACTGAAATAGATTTTTTAAAGAATTATTAAGTCAAAAACTTAACTTACATAACAGTATTGAATTCTATCCTATTTATTCATAAGTAATCCATTAATTTATATATTAAACACACATATGTGACTATCTATTTTATGTAAATGAATAATAAAGAGTCAGCAAGATGCACTTCAGTGATAACAGTTATAGCAGTTAGTTCTGTGGAGAGGAGCAAGGTTGGGAGTATGTGAAGTGAGATTTTTACTCTTTTATTGTATCTAGCTACATATTGTTTCAATATAAGACAAATTTATGTTTGTGCATTGTTTCTTTGATTAAAATATGAATTACGAATATAATACTCATTTGTGTCAGGGTATATGGGCTTCTGATTTTACTAACCCCTCTGTGAGATTTATTTTTCAGGAGTACAAATGTATATTTTATGTTTCCCACCAAACTGTTTCTGGTATCAAATGATGAAATTCTAATCTGAAATATCAATTGTAAGAAAAGGATCTAATAGAAAAATAGTAGTAAAAAGTAGTAAACAGTTATAGTAACAGGAAAAATGAATTTCAGTACGTTATAACTTTCAGCTGAATTTAGTATTTGAGAACGCTTAGAATATTGAGATTTTTATAGATTATTCTTAGAAAGATCTCTACCTAGCATTTTGATGCAAAAGGACTTTATATTCCATCTGATATTTACTGCAGAATTGCATAAGAACATTTCATCCTCCACCTCTTCATTCCCCTCTTACCTTATTATTCTGGTTAGATGGAGAGAGTATTGACTTCTGTTCCAAGCATATGTCTTTCTTAGTGGGACTCCTCTTCTTGGCCCTAGGGACCTTGAACAACTAGTTTGTGTGCCATCAGTTCTGTATTTTTGGATGATGAAAATTGATTTTCCTCCTTTTAGCAGGTGCAGTTTCCAAGTGAGCCTCTCCCCTCATGACCTGTTCAGATTATGCCATCAATAGCAGGAGAGGGGACTAGGAGGAACATTTGGAGCACTCAGCGCACAACACCAAGGGGCCCTGGGGAGGCTTGCAATAGTCAGGGTGCACGAGGAAAGTGATAATGGTAAACTTAGTTTAAAACTCTTTCCTTCTTGGTACTTTCTGGACAAGTGTCTAGACATGCTTTCTGGGATTATCGAAAAAGATAGACTTTGATAATGTAGGGTTTATTTTGGTCAATGCAGTTCTAATTGGATCATTCTTATTTAACTTGAATAACAGGAAGACTCCTTTAAAGGAAAAGAGTGATAATTATAAAGGATCTCAGTGTGACTCAAATTGTTATAATGCATTTGTATTTTTTTTTTTTCAAACATAAATCTTTTTGTGTTTACAGCTGTTTTAGAACTATGAAAGTCTAACCACAAAGATGAGACTATTTGGGACACATTAGAAAAACTCAGAGATTTTGAGTTGGAAAATAAATATGAAAGTACATTTTATGCTTGCATATAGGATCAATTTGGGGTTTTGAGTCTAGAGACAGTGTGACCATTTAGAAAGTTATTGCAGGTTCCTAAGTCTAAGTTGTGAAGTATCTGAACAAGTGTTATGGTGCCTGTGAGAGCAGGGGATGGGGTGAATGCAGGTAGGAAAACAGGAGGCTTTCTACAGAGGATGATGAAATTGAAGAGAATGTCTTCAAAAGTTCTTGGTATTTTTAAATGCTTGTTTAAAAAAGGTAAGACTGGTATCTAACAGTATAAGTTAGTGTCAATTGCTAAGACTTTTGGAGACTGGGAGAAAAAGGGTCTGATTGGAAGGTAGGACTGGCAGGCTGATTTATATAAAAATCAAATCATTTGGGAGTGAATAGCAAGACCAGAAGACAATCTGCCATGACGATTTATGAGACTGTTTCTAGGAAAAGCTACACCAAACTCTAGTTCATCGGGATACCCAGAAAGTCTGGACACTGAAGAAATCATCCTAATGCTCTGTGGTACCCTAGGTTGATTTTCTTCCTTCAAGTACTCATTTATTGCATGCATTAATATAGTAGTTTGTCTCCTTCCCAGAGGAGAAGGTAAGCAAGGAAGAGGTAAAGTAGGAATATTTTGTAATACTTCAGATAATTCTATGATATGGAGGAATTCTAGATAGGATGGGAGAAAATCTGTAGGATTAAGCCTGAGCCAAACACTTGGGAGAGTCATGAGGAAGTAAAATCAGGATCACACAAAAGGACACAAAATGAAAAGGACATAAGAAACAACTCAAAGATGTCCAATTGTTATTTTATTTTATTTTGGTTGTGCTGGGTTTTTGTTGCTACACAGGCTTTTCTCTAGCTGTGGCAAATGGGCCTACTCTCTAGTTGCGGTGCACAGGCTTCTCATTGTGGTGGCTTCTCTTGTGGAGCACAGGCTTTAGTTGCTGCACTGTGGACTCAGTAATTGTGGCTCTCAGGCTCTAGTTCAGTTCAGTTCAGTTCAGTCACTCAGTCGTGTCTGACTCTTCGCAACCCTATGGACCACAGCACGCCAGGCCTCCCTGTCCATCACCAACTCCCAGAGTCTACTCAAACTCATCTCTAGTGAGTCGGTGATGCCATCCAACTATCTCATCCTCTGTCGTCCCCTTCTCCTCCTGACTTCAATCTTTCCCAGCATCAAGGGCTTTTCAAATGAGTCAGATCTTTGTGGCAGGTGGCCAAAATATTGGAGTTTCAGCTTTAGCATCAGTCCTTCCAATGAACACTGAGAACTGATCTCCTTTAGGATGGGCTGGTTGGATCTCCTTGCAGTCCAAGGGACTCTCAAGAGTCTTCTCCAACACCACAGTTCAAAAGCATCAATTCTTCTGCACTCAGCTTTCTTTATAGTCCAACTCTCACATCCATACATGACTACTGGAGAAACCATAGCCTTGACAAGATGAGAGCTCGAGCTCTACAGCACAGGCTCAGTAGTTTTGGCACATGGGCTTAGTTGCTCTGTGGCATGTGAGGTCTTCCAAGATCAGGGACTGAACCTGCATCTCCTGCATTGGTAGGCAGATTCTTTATCACTGAGCTACCTGAGAAGCCCCACAGATGTCCAATTTTAATTCATATGGAACAGATAGAACCATGAGTAGATATCAGGGTTAATTTCAACTGATTCTGAGTTTGAAAGGATAAGTGATGCTCCAAGCCAAAGAGCAAAACCTGTTTTGCTGGAAAAGTATTTATGTCATTAAAATTATGCAAGGGGTGATGTGCATGCTTAGTTGTGCTTGACTCTTTGCAACCCTTTGAACTGTAGCCTGCCAGAATTCTCAGTTCATTGGATTTTTCAGGCAAGAATATTGGAGTGGGTTGCCATTTCCTTCTTTAGGGAATCTTCCTGACCCAGAGATCAACCCCCTGTCTCCTGCATTTCCTGCATTGCACGTGGATTCTTTACCTGCTGAGCCATCGGGGTAGCTCAGTGATTTGACTAAAAGCTCTCAAGGTAACTTTGAAAGAGAGAAACAATTACTCATAAAACCCTAAGGAATAATAATAAGGACCAATATAGCAAATGGTGTGCTCACAAGAATAGCATATAGGGTCACCAGTATTTTTTGTAAGAATATCATGGATTTTCAAGTGTAGGTAGCAGACAATTAAAAATTTGATATAATGATTAAAATCATATGTTTACCTGGCATATAACTTGTGACTAGAATAACAGAAACACAAGAGCATATCTTCCTGATTATTGCCTGTGTAAAAAGTCTTTTTGGTATTCATTGATTCCTCAGTGAATCAAAGTAGGAATGGATGAATTGGAAGAATTATAAATATATATCACATATAAAAATGCATTATATATTTTACATAAATATAGGCGAAGTTTCTAGTCTAATATCTGAAATATGGTACCCATTTCTGAATTCCACATTGTAAGAACACATTGCAAAAAGTACAATGGTTCAGAGAAGCCCAAATGGAAAAATGCCTTGTTTCATAGTCATTTCATAGAAGAAGGGGGACAGAAAGCCAAGAGAAGAAAATATACCCCATGTTGCATGGTTAATTTTCCAACGATCCAAATATTCTTCCATGCATTTGGAGAGTTCTTGCGTTGAGGACCAGCCCTCTATCATCCTGGAGGGTGAAACCTGAACCAATAGGTTAAAATTACAGTATGAAGTATTGGGTTGGCCACAAAGTTTATTTAGGTTTTTCCATAACATCTTACAGAAAAATCCAAATGAACTTTGTGGCTAACACAATATTTCATTAAGTGTAAGGCAAAGCTTTTATTATAACAATAAACCTTCCCCAGTTGGGAACGACCGTCCTGTGGGGCAGGGATGTTTTGTCCCTAGGAGTGACCAACCTGAGCCTGGATGGCAACTGCCGGAGTTCCTGCAGAGGATTATCTTTTTGGATGGAAGTTTGGACTAGGTTTGGTCTTAAAATTTCCTTCTAACTTCAAAATTTTACTGCTCTATGAAAGTAAATTAAGATCTGACTATTTCAGACTGTGGCAGCTCTGCATATTTGGTTTATACATTGTCTATAAAAGTAAACTGAGGGGAGGGTTCCCCCATCCCCAACACACACACACCACCAAAAGGTCAACCAGAACAATGCTAGGATAATGGGAAATACTTCCAAATTGAACACTTGGAAAATTAAAACATTTGTTTAAATAAACAAGATCATGGACAGATGAATATGGATAGTATAGCTACAGATACAAATAGTCATTCATTATAAATACATCTTATATGCTTGAAAATATCCAGATAGTATAAAGGATCTTCCAGTGAACATGTCTGGAAGTGGCAAGGGAGGAGTTAATCTTTTGTCCTCAAAGCCCACAGGAATGTTTATCAACTCCAGAGCAGGCCTCTTTTCTTCCTCTTGGTGAGTTAAGTCAGTCTTTGCTTTGTTTGACGCTGCCCATTTGAGGAAAGCTTATCCCTGACCTTCTGCCAGAGAGACTGATGACAAGGACGGTTTGCACTAACCTTGACATTCACCAGGGTAAATGGCTTTTTCCACAAGTAGTCGGCAAACAAGGAGAGCCAGTCAAGAGCTAATGAATCTGCACCTGAGAGAAACTGAACAGCAACTGTGCTTTTAAAGAAGAAAAGAGTCCTTGGAAGGTGCAGGCCCATCTATTGCTTAAAGGTTCAGGGGAAATTAACTCTTTTTAGCCAATGTGGTTTGAAAATAAATAAATAAAAACAACCCCTGGTCTCAAAATCTGCCAAGATGGGGCTTTTTAAAGTTTGACCTTCTGGCCTTTCCTGACTTGAATGAACTTACAGTGCCATTCTGTGGAGCCCTTGGAAGATAGACTGATGTTACAGTGACCAGGAGGGCAAGGCACATTTTTTTTTTCTTTTCTTTATTTTCTCGGCTAGCACTTACTCACTCAGCCCAAATCCTTCTCCCACAAACTTCAAGGAAAACAAATTGTAAATATTATTTTTTTAGAAAAAGAATGGCTTAATTTATCTATCATATATGTTACATTAAAAACTACAAAAAGCAATACAGGATAGACCTTCCTTATTGCAGACAGGCAGGCAAACTAATATTCTATGGCCAGATACAAATTCTGCCAGTCAAACTAAAATTTATAGCCCTATGATATCTCGCACCCAGAGTCTCATTCAGCGTCCTACGAATTCTACCTTTATTCCTCCAGGGTTGATTACTCTATTTTCATCATGTGTGTGCTCAGGCATGGCCAACTCTTTGCAACTGCATGGACCCACCACACTCCTCTATCCAAGGAATTTTTCAGGCAAGAATACGGGAGTGGGTTCCATTTCCTACTCCCAGGGGTCTTCACGACCCAGGGATCAAACTTGTGCCTCTTGCTTCTCCTGCACCAGCAGGAGGGTTCTTTACCACTTGTATCACCTGAGAAACCTTTTTATTTTCATCATATCTATATAATTCCTTCTGTATAATTTTGTACTTATGTAAACCTACTAAGAATATTCTTTGAGTATGCGTACCTTGGCTCTTTACTAGATTTGTAAAAAAAATTATTCAGGTTATAGAACATTTTTTTATCCACCACAATGTGTCACTCAATTCTGGGATACTTATGGGTTTAGCTTGGAAATGTATGCTGGTGCATTACAAAAGCTGGCCAACTACATTTTCCAAGCTTCCGTTAGTTTTTGCTCACCCTCATGTAATGTTGCAGAGAAGGCAATGGCAGCCCACTCAAATACTCTTGCCTGGAGAATTCCAGGGACAGGGGAGCCTGGTGGGCTGCCATCTATGGGGTCGCACAGAGTTGAATACGACTGAAGCGACTTAGCAGCAGCAGCGTGTAATGTTGGTGCTGGTATTCTCACCCAGATGACTTTATCCACCACAGCAAAAGTGTTTCTACATTTCCATTACTCTCTGTTATTGTTTATTTTTAACTAGTCCATTTTGGCATACACAGGTTGAAATGCATAAATTTTAAGTGTACAATGCAAGGCATTCTTACAAAATGACACATCTGTACCACCACCACCCAAAGAAATAGCACATTATCAATGCACCAGAAACGTCCCTAATGCTTTCTCACAGTCACCTCTTTTCTAAGTGACCTGTGTCTGATTTTTTCCCATAGTGTTTTTTAAATTCATCCATGTGGTTGAGTGTAGCTCTAGTTTCTTCATTTTCAATGCTATATTGTATGAATAAACTACTATTTATTTGTTTAATCTTCAGTTGATAAACACGTGGGTTGTTTCCATTTTTTATTATTCTAGTTTGTTAATAGGAATCTTGCTGCTGTTTTTATTTTTATACATATCATTTTGTGGGAAATGAAATCATTGTATCATAAGTAATTTATATGTCAGCATCAATAGATATTATCAAATATTATTCTTAATCAATTATAGTTTCTCTTGCTCCAAATCCTCTCAATACTTGATATTACTATATTTTCTTTCTTCCTTTCTCTTTCTGCCTCTACCATTTGGGTTTTTCTTGGGGGGGTGGTGTGTTCTGGTTGTTATTTTCTATTTTAGCTTCTCAGAAGGAAGGAAAGTATGATTAATTTCCATTTCCTTAATACTAATGGTATCAAGCATATTTTCAGATTTTTTTTTTGTACATCCTCTTTTGTCAAGAATTTTACCCATTTTCTTACTGAGCTTTTTATCTTTTCATTATATGTTCTGGATACAAATCCTTTTTCAGATTAATGTATTGCAAATGTATCTCCCCACTATGCAGCTTGTTTAAGTGTCTTGATATTACTGGTCTTTGAATTTCCATATAAAGTTTAGAATTAGTTTATCATTTTCTATGTGCATATATATATAGATACAATCTGCTAGCATTTTGACTGGGATTATACTGATTATATAAATTAATTTATGAAGAATAGTGTTAGATAGAAATGAATTATTTGGTTTATAAACATTTTCTAGTTACTGCTTATAGATTGCTATCATAATTTTACTATTTTCAGGGAATAAACTCAATATAATTTTAATATTTAAATATTTTGAGATTTGGTTTTGCTATTTCAAATATTATGGTTATTTTTAAAGAGAATTTTTTTATGTTGTTTTCCAACTTCATATTTTATATAAGTGAGTTAAATTAAATTGGTTGTGTTGTTTAAATCTATACCTTTAATGATTTTTTTGTCATTTTATACAAATAATTGCAGAACTTGTTTCTGAATGTCCAGAATAACTGTGTATTCTATGCTTCTACTTTTAGTTTTGCCAGGTTTTGTCTTACATATTTTAAGACTATATTATTAGTTACATACACATTTAGAATTATATCCTATTCAATTGACCTTTTTGTCATTATGAAGAATTTCTTGTTAGTTTCAATAATGCTTCTTAACTCAAAGTGAGGGATAGATTAGATAGATAGATATTATTATTATTTTTTCTCTTTTTTTTTCTTTTTATTTTTTTTAATTTTAAAATCTTTAATTCTTACATGTGTTCCCAAACATGAACCCCCCTCCCACCTCCCTCCCCATAACATCTCTGTGGGTCATCCCCATGCACCAGCCCCAAGCATGCTGTATCCTGCGTCAGGCATAGTCTGGCGATTCAATTCTTACATGATAGTATACATGATAGAATGCCATTCTCCCAAATCATCCCACCCTCTCCCTCTCCCTCTGAGTCCAAAAGTCCATTATACACAGCTGTGTCTTTTTTCCTGTCTTGCATACAGGGTCATCATTGCCATCTTTCTAAATTCCATATATATGTGTTAGTATACTGTATTGGTGTTTTTCTTTCTGGCTTACTTCACTCTGTATAATCGGCTCCAGTTTCATCCATCTCATCAGAACTGAATCAAATGAATTCTTTTTAACGGCTGAGTAATACTCCATTGTGTATATGTACCACAGCTTTCTTATCCATTCATCTGCTGATGGACATCTAGGTTGTTTCCATGTCCTGGCTATTATAAACAGTGCTGTGATGAACATTGGGGTACATGTGTCTCTTTCAATTCTGGTTTCCTCGGTGTGTATGCCCAGCAGTGGGATTGCTGGGTCATAAGGTAGTTCTATTTGCAATTTTTTAAGGAATCTCCACACTGTTCTCCATAGTGGCTGTACTAGTTTGCATTCCCACCAACAGTGTAGGAGGGTTCCCTTTTCTCCACACCCTCTCCAGCATTTATTGCTTGCAGATTTTTGGATCGCAGCCATTCTGACTGGTGTGAAGTGGTACCTCATTGTAGTTTTGATTTGCATTTCTCTAATAATGAGTGATGTTGAGCATCTTTTCATGTGTTTGTTAGCCATCCGTATGTCTTCTTTGGAGAAATGTCTATTTAGTTCTTGGGCCCATTTTTTGATTGGGTCGTTTATTTTTCTGGAATTGAGCTGCATAAGTTGCTTGTATATTTTTGAGATTAGTTGTTTGTCAGTTGCTTCATTTGCTATTATTTTCTCCCATTCAGAAGGCTGTCTTTTCACCTTATAGTTTCCTTTGTTGTGCAGAAGCTTTTAATTTTAATTAGATCCCATTTGTTTATTTTTGCTTTTATTTCCAGAATTCTGGGAGGTGGATCATAGAGGATCCTGCTGTGATTTATGTCGGAGAGTGTTTTGCCTATGTTCTCCTCTAGGAGTTTTATAGTTTCTGGTCTTAAATTTAGATCTTTAATCCATTTTGAGTTTATTTTTGTGTATGGTGTTAGAAAGTGATCTAGTTTCATTCTTTTACAAGTGGTTGACCAGTTTTCCCAGCACCACTTGTTAAAGAGATTGTCTTTACTCCATTGTATATTCTTGCCTCCTTTGTCAAAGAAAAATATGGAACGCTTCACGAATTTGCATGTCATCCTTGCGCAGGGGCCATGCTAATCTTCTCTGTATCGTTCCAATTTTAGTATATGTGCTGCCGAAGCGAGCACAGATAGATAGATATTAGAATAGCTAAGTAGGCTTTCTTTTGGTTATCATTTACATTCTACTATTTTCTATTTTCTCTCAGTTTTTTTAATATATTGATATTTAGAGCAAAGTAATAATGGATTTTGCTTTTTTTTAATCCAGCAAGATAATTTTTATTTTGTAATTGGAGTAATGAATCAAATTACATTTAATTCAATTACCTTGGTGCCTTAAATCTATCATTTTACCATCAATTATCTGTTTGCACTATCTGTTCTATTTTTCCTCAATTTGTTGACTTCTTTTTTGTCAATCTGGTAATTATTTTCATATTTCCTTCTTTCATTTCTATTATTTTTCAATTATATATTCCTTTATTATTCTTTTAATTGAACAAACAAATTACAATATGTGTGTTTCACTTATTATAGTTTATTACAAGACAGTATTTTTCCAACTTTTCTGACAATGCAAGGGATAATTTTACTCATTTACTCACCTTCCCAAATTTCTGCTACTATTGATTTTAATTCTATGCGTATTCCAAACTACATACAACTAAATTTTAATGTTTTTAATATTTACTCATTCAATATTCATATAGGTTTACACACATGTTTACCATTATGCATTTCTTCATTCTTGGATCTCCAGGTTTATCCCTGGGATTTTTCTTCCATTTGAAGAATATATTTTTATAGTTCTTTTCTTACAGTTACATTGATGATTATTTCTTTCAATTTTTGTTTATCTGAAAATGTCCATTACCTTTGATATTTTTAAGTAGAGAAGTACCCATTGTGAATCACAGGTTGACAGTTGTTTTCTCCCAGCACTATCAGATTGCATTCTGTTTTCTCCAGGCTTCATTGTTTCTCTTGAGAAGTCAGCTGTTCATTTTGGTATTTCTCATTGGAGGATAATTATCTGTAAACCATAGTGTCTATTTCTGTCTTTTTAATATTTTACCCTTTATCCTTGGTTTGGATAAAGTTTTTCCATGTTTTGACTAAGTATATTTTTCTTTGAATTTATCCTGCATGTGGTTCACACTGTTGTTTATTTCTGTGGCTTGATATTTAATTTTTGGACAGTTTTTTTTTTTTTTAATTTTCTATTTTTCTTTAACATCTTGCTTATGTCCCCTCTGTAATTTTACATTATGTCCTCTATGTCTCTTATATTTTTCTAAGTTGCCTCCATCTGAATATTTTCCTTTCTGATTCTATGTCTAATGTGTGATAAATCTACTGAGTTCTTTATTTAGTTATTTCATTTTAACATATATTATTTCCATTTTATCTTCTAATAGAGTCATCTTATTATCTATTTTCATAACTATATTAGGCCTGATTGTTTTTGTATCACTAGTATACAAATTTCAATACCTAAACTAATGTTACTATTAAAAGCTTTAAGTTACCATTTTCATTTTGGTTTTGCTTGATTGTGGGCTACTTACTTATGGAAAAATGCCCCAAGAAGAAAGTATTAAGAGAAGACAATTCCAGCTCACCTGAATGTCTTTTCTCTCTCCAAAAATTATGGTCCCTCAGGTCCCAGCTGCCTTTGTTGCTCTCTACTGCCTTCAAATAACTAACTATATTTTATAACTTGTCTGGTTTTTGTAGTTCTCTGCAAAAGGATTGATCTGATACAATATACATTTCATGCAAAGATGGGCACAATAAAGGACAAAAATGATATGGACCTAACAGAAGCAGAGATATTAAGAAGAGGTGACAAGAATACACAGAACTATACAAAAAAGATCTTCATGACCCAGATAACCACAATGGTGTGATCCCTCACCTAGAGCCAGACATCCTGGGATGCCAAATCAAGTGGGCCTTAGGAAGCATCACCTACAAACAAAGCTAGTGGAGGTGATGGAAATCTAGTTGAGCTATTTCAAATTCTAAAAGATGATGCTGTGAAAGTGCTACACTCAATATGCAAGCAAATTTGGAAAACTCAGCAGTGGTCACAGGACTGGAAAAGGTTTTCATTCCAATCCTAAAGAAAGGCAATGCCAAAGAATGTTCAAACTACCGCACAATTGCACTCATCTCACATACTAGCAAAGTAATGCTCAAAATTCTCCAAGCCAGGCTTCAATAGTATGTGAACCGTGAACTTCAGATGTTCAAGCTGGTTTAGAAAAGGCAGAGGAACCAGAGATCAAATTGCCAACATCCGCTGGATCATGGAAAAAGCAAGAGAGTTCCAGAAAAACATATATTTCTGCTTTATTGACTATGCCGAAGCCTTTGACTGTGTGGATCACCACAAACTGTGGAAAATTCTTAGAGATGGGATAACCACACCACTTGACCTGCCTCCTGAGAAATCTGTATACAGGTCAAGAAGCAACAGTTAGAACTGGACATGGAACAACAAACTGGTTCCAAATTGGGAGAGGAGTGCATCAAGGCTGTATAGTGTCACCCTTATTTAATTTATGTGTAGAGTAGATCATGTGAAATGCCAGGCTGGATGAAGCACAAAGATTCCTTAAAACACTAGAAATAAAGCCACCATATGACCCAGCAATCCCACTCCTAGACATATACCCTGAGGAAACCAAAATTCAAAGAGACACATGTATGTATCCCAATGTTCATTGCAGCACTATTTACAATAGCTAGAACATGGAAGCAACCTAGATGTCCATTGACAGATGATAAAGAAGACTCTTGAGAGTCTCTTGGATGGCAAGGAGATCCAATCAGTCTATCCTAAAGAAAATCAGTCCTGAATATTCACTGGAAGGACTGATGCTGAAGCTGAAACCCCAATACTTTGGCCACTTGATGTGAAGAACTGACTCATTGGAAAAGACCCTGATCCTGGGAAAGACTGAAGGTGCAAGGAGAAGGGGATGACAGAAGATGGGATGGTTGGATGGATTCACCGACTCGACAGACATGAGTCTGAGTAGGCTCCGGGAGTTGGTGATGGACTGGAAAGCCTGGAGTGCTGCAGTCCATGGGGTCACAAAGATTTGGACATGACTGAGTGGCTGAACTGACTGATATGATATACTCTTCTAATCCAGATGATTAGAAGAATTAGAACATTCAAGTGTTATTCCAGGAAAGGGTACTGATAAAAACTGGACATACTTCTTAAATTGCAAAGACAAAGTAGATAAGTGAATGACAATTGCAAAATTCATATATGAAGCCCTAACTAAATGAAGTCATTTCATTTGAAGAAAGGGCTTTAGAAGAGGTTTTTAAGGTAAAATGAAGTCACAAGGACCCCAGTCTGATAGGACTCATGTCCTTAAAAGAAAAGAAAGAAAGACAAAAGCCTTCTCTCTCTGCAGGCACATATAAAAGAGGCCATGTGAGGACACAGTGGAGAAGGCCCATCTACAAGCTGGAAAGTGAGGCATCGCCAAATACCAATACTTGTAGCACAGTGATATTAGATTTCTAGCCTCAGAACCATGAGAAATATATATTTTTGTTTGTTTGTATTTAATCCACCTAGACTGGAATTTTGTTATGAAAGCTGAGCAGAATAATAAGTTGGCCTTGCCACTAAACCAGCTTCATCTTGTACCTTCAGAGCTCTGTTGATCCATAGACGTGTCTAAAGGGAGTCACTGTATCTCACACTTCAATCCAAGGAAGCTCTATGTTTACTTTTTCTTGTTATTTGGAATATTCATAAGATTATCTCTGAAAAATGTCTCTGATAAAAATAAATTAAAAGTCAATGACCCCATAATGTATCAACATTAGAGGCACTTTTTCAAATGTGGATATGTAGAAAAGAGATTAATATTTTCTTCCAATTATTTTGTTAGTTGATATTGCTCTGTTGGACAATGTGACATTAGGCAATTGATTTTAATTTCTCCAGGTTTACCCACTTGTGTTCAGTTCAGTCACTCAGTCGTGTCTGACTCTTTGTGACCCCATGGACTGAAGCATGCCAGGCCTTCCTGTCCACCACCAGCTCCCAGAGTTTACCTAAACTCATATCTGTTGATTTGGTGATGCTACCCAACCATCTCATCCTCTGTCATCCCCTTCTCCACCTGCCTTCAATCTTTCCCAGCATCAGGGTCTTTTCAGTTGAGTCAGCTCTTCGCATTAGGTGGCCAAAGTACTGGAGTTTCAGCTTCAATATCAGTCTTTCCACTGAACACTAAAGACTGATCTTCTTTAGGATGCACTGGTTGGATCTCCTTGCTGTCCAAGAGACTCTTAAAAATTTTCTCCAACACCATAGTTCAAAAACATCAATTGTTTGGTGCTCAGCTTTCTTTATAGTCCAACACTCATGTCCATACATGACTACTGGAAAAACCATAGCCTTGACTAGACAGATTTTTGTTGGCAGAGTAATGTCTCTGCTTTTTAATATGCTGTCTAGGTTGCTCATAACTTTCCTTCCAAGGAGTAAGCGTCTTTTAATTTCATGGCTGCAGTCACCATCTGCAGTGATTTTGGAGCCCCCCAAAATAAAGTCAGCCACTGTTTCCACTGTTTCCCCATCTGTTTGCCATGATGTGATGGGACCAGATGCCATGATCGTAGTTTTCTGAATGTTGAGCTTTAAGCCAACTTTTTCACTCTCCTCTTTCACTTTCACCAAGAGGCTCTTTAGTTCCTCTTCACTTTCTGCCATAAGGGTGGTGTCATCTGCATATCTGAGGTTATTGATATTTCTCCTGGCAATCTTGATTCCAGCTTGTGCTTTATCCAGCCCAGCGTTTCTCATGATGTACTCCTCATAAGTTAAATAAGCAGGGTGACAATGTACAGTCTTAGCATATTCCTTTTCCTATTTGGAACCAGTCTGTTGTTCCATGTCCAGTTCTAACTGCTGCTTCCTGACCTGCATACAGATTTCTGAAGAGCCAGGTCCGGTGCTCTGGTATTCACATCTCTTTCAGAACTTCCCACAGTTTATTGTGATCCACACAGTCAAAGGCTTTGGCATAGTCAATAAAGCAGAAATAGATGTTTTCTCTGGAACTCTCTTCCTTTTTCCATTATCCAGTGGATATTGGAATTTGATCTCTGCTTCCTCTGCCGTTTCTAAAACCAGATTGAACATCTGGACGTTCACGGTTCACGTGTTGCTGAAGCCTGGCTTAGAGAATTTTGAGCATTGTTTTACTAGCATGTGCTGCTGCTGCTGTTGCTAAGTCACTTCAGTCGTGTCTGACTCTGTGCGACCCCACAGTTGGCAGCCAACCAGGCTCCTCCGTCCCTGGGATTCTCCAGGCAAGAATGCTGGAGTGGGTTGCCATTTCCTTCTCCAATGCATGAAAGTGAAAAGTGAAGGTAAAACCGCTCAGTCGTGTCTGACTCTTAGTGACCCTATGGACTACAGCCTACCAGGCTCCTCTCTCCATGGGAGTTTCCAGGCAAGAGTACTGGAGTGGGGTGTCATTGCCTTCTCCGGACTAGCATGTGAAATGAGTGCAATTGTGCAGTAGCTTGAGCATTCTTTGGCATTGCTTTTCTTTGGGATTGGAATGAAAACTGACCTTTTTCAGTCCTGTGGCCGCTGCTGCATTTTCCAAATTTGCTGACATATTGAGTGCAGCACTTTCACAGCATCATCTTTCAGGATTTGAAACAGCTCAACTGGAATTCCATCACCTCCACTAGCTTTGTTCGTAGTGATGTTTCCAAAAGCCCACTTGATTTCATATTCTAGGATGTCTGGCTCTAGGTGAGTGATCATATCATAGTGATTATCTGGATCGTGAAGATCTTTTTTGTACCAAGTAGTAATTTCCAGTCCTTGCACAAAGTTCCTATGCAGGAAATACAAGTTTTGCCTTCTATAATTCAACTTAATTTTCATTTTGTCAAATTGGAAGAAATGTAATGTCATTCATTTTGAGATATCCCTTGTTTCCATGGCTGCGTCAAAGTTCTAGGAAACTTATTTAGTGTTATGGCCTCACTGTGTGGAGGAGAGGATTAGGGGATCTTTAATTGTTGATAAGAACTCACGATGGCAAATACTCAGACATCCTTTTGCCCATATGGTCATCTGTTGACACTCCACACTAGTTTCTGTTTGCCTCTTTCTGCAGGTCTCTTCAACTCCAATGGCTTTTTTTTTCCCCCTCCTTTCATGTTGTAGTACTCACTGGATGTGGTGAACTCTTGAAGGGGTGACCTAGGCTTTGCTATTTTGTATGCAGCATGCAGACATTTCTTCTGGTGATTTTTATTCCTTTAGCCTACTGTGCATAATGGGAAACAAATCACCAATGATTTCAGCTGCTGAGAATCTAGGGGTCTTATTAATTCTCCGGGGCTTGACCCAAGGAAGAAGACATGGCGCTCCACTTACTTTGGGATTTGCCAATTTCTGTGCACTCATTGTTTCTTGAGCCCAATTTAAGGGAGCTGGATTGCCTGAGGGTATAAGTTTTGTTCTTTTACCATTACCTTTATTCCCAAATTGATAGTCTTTACTGAGTCATTTCTGTTGCCTCAAGGGTCTTGGCTTTTGAAACTCAAAGCCAGAAATATATTGTCTACTTTTCTTTTCTACTGTCATATTTCTTCCCTGAGGGAGAAACATAGAATAGTCTAGCTGCCACTTAAATAATGGAGAAAGTAGGTGAAATTATAGGGAGGGAGGGAGGGATAGATAAGATAGGAAGGTAAATAGATAGACAGATTCCTCTTAAAATCTATTGCTCCATTGCTCCAACTTGATGTCTAGATTTACTTCTGGTTTTACAGTTTTATGTTATAATAAAGGTAATGTTTCATAGTTCCTTTTGCTAAGTGCTCACCCTACCAGTTTATGTGATAAGCAATTTACATAAAACAATCATTTTTAAACTTCCAAATAATCCTGTAAGACATCTTGTCTTTTATTCACAAATAAGAAAATTGGGAATTGGAAACGGTGAAGTAAGATCATGGAGTCAGTCAGTGGCAGAACCAGTATTCTAGTCCAGATCTATCTTACCATGACATTATTCTCTTAAACCCTTGCAACTCCTTTTTAGTTGACTGAAGTCTTGCCATTCTATGACCTGTGTCAGAATATATTTAATTGTGTTCAGCAGATAGAAAGCTATGAGAGAAAGCATGAAGGCATTGACATTAGGCATGAACCAAGTCATAACTTAGCCTGTGATAAGTAACTTGCTTATGCACATGTTTATTTCATCTTCACAAGAAAATTAAAAGGTTGTCCTATTATTCTATTCATTTTATAGATAAGAAACTGGTGCACAGAAAGGAACTGGACCCAAATAGTTGAACTCTAGAGGCTATGTTCTTAACCACTCTGTTTGGCTACCTCCTTCATAAAAGAGATAGGGGATGGTGGGTACCCCCTAGGCAAAGCTAGCCAGGTGGTACACAAATGCACAGCTTCTCCAGCTCCTCATGGGATCCTCATATCCCTGGTTTCTACCTGCCTTAAGGCTTACTAAGCAAAATTATATCCCATGGGGAAGGTAATATTTCATCTCCCTCTAGGTCAGTTGGCTCTTAACAGCATGCTTTCTGGTTTGAGATCTGAAGATCTCCAGACAGACAAACTCCACAGTCCCTCAAAGGTCAGTCAAAATATCAGCCATATAAACAGCACCTTAATCATAGGCACATGGCTAATTTACAGTTTTCAATTTATTCTTCCTGTGCCATGACAGAGTATAACATGGATAACAGAGAAGGCAAGGAGTCAAATCTGACTCCCTCTGAACTTATCCTAAAGTTATTACCCTTTCTGCTTGCTCCTGTATCCCTCTTCACCTTGAACATTTATTTCTAATTTTGCCACCTGTTCAGCCTTGTACCTTCCTTTATTTTCATCCATATCCTTTGTAGTAGTAGTAGTAAGTAGGTGGTGGTGGTGGTGGGTGGTGTGTGTGTGTGTGAAAGAGAGAGGGAGAGAGAAAGGGAGTATTTATTTATAAAAAAATGATACCTTTGTTGCAATTTGCAAAACAAAGACATGATGAATAGAAACTTATTTTGATTATCAGTGCATTGGCTTCAGCTTAATAAATGTGTGTGGCTCATGAGAAGTAGATCATTACTAGGAACTCTATCCTGGCAACCTTCTCCTTTCCTCCCGCACAGGCAGAACCCACATATTGCAGTCCTCCTAAGAAGCCCACAGGAGATGGGCAGACATCATCGAGCCCTTTCTCAAATGAACATCTGTGATTGGACTCAGTCATAAACTGTCCTCACTCTCTTTTTGACTGTTTACTCTCTCTGAGCTTAGCAATGAAGAAATAATCTAGTTTTGCTAGTACATGTCAGCTGGGCTGGCATATTGCATTTAATGGATTTAAACAGACCATTGGCAAACTTTATAATTAAATTGACTTGCTTGCCCTCTGCTTTCTTTTGTTACTAAGTGAGAACTAGTGCTACTGAGTTGCCATGGGTGTAGCAGCACAGAAAATGATCCTGGATGCTATAATTTTACACTTTAGTCAGGCAGCGGGCATTACTATAAAGGAATCTATTCTTTCTGCCATCAGCTTTTAGGTGGAGTCCAGCTCTTCGTGTGCCTGTGATGATTACAAATCCAAATAGCTCTTAGTTAGCTTGACTAGAGTTTACTCACGTGTGTTTGTTCTGAGGCTAATATCTATTCTCAGACTGGCATCCTTTACTCTTTACTCTTGGTCTCTGTTACTGAGGGACTGCTTGAGAATTCAGATATTATCCTAAAGCAATCTGACCTTATCCCTCAGATCACTATCCCCATAATATTCACTGTTTCAAAGTGATAATAAAAGGCTTGTTTGATTGTGAATATGCTTGGCAATATACTTCTGCTGTGGGTCACCTATATTACATATGTGGGAGAGTATTTCCAAGCTGAGACCACTTTTCACCCTGGGTTCTCATCATCACACTCACTAATGATGGCTTTGAGCAAGTCACTTGATCTTTCTGGATCTCAATTTCTTCATCCGTACAGTGACAGAACTGTTGTACTTCTAAGGACCTTTCCATCTCTGAAACTTCCCCTATTAAACTGGAAACCCCAGAAATCTTCTTTCCACATTTTCTGTAACATGCCTTTAAAACTCTGGCTGGTTAGCATGCCATGTAATAAATAGCTCATGAGAGGGTTGAGGCATCAGTTGTATGGTTTGGATGCCTAGTATGTGCTAAAAGCATTGTGGGGGTGTTCTGTACTTTCCCTGCCAAATTAATACTGAGCTGAATCAGTGAAATTGCCCAGTAAGCCTCCATCTTCCTTCCCTCCATATAGTCAGCCTTGAATGTTGATTACATTCAGATCACAGTAAAATTTTTCATCCATTTAAAGAAATGTATGCTTTCCATTCTATTACTTTGTGTGTGTGTGTGTGTGTGTGTGTGTGTGTGTGTGTGTGTGTGTGTGTGTGTTTCCACTTGAACTCATTTGCCTTTTCCCACCAGATACTATATTTAGTCAGTTTGTGGAAACTAATTTTTGGTGTCACTGCACATTTGCTCAAGGTACTTATTTATTTTTAAACTATAATAAGCTAATATTTACCAGCAAAAGATCCTATTTGAGGTTCACTGATGCAACTGGAGATGCTGGCAAGGGAATTCTCTGTTAGCCAGCTCACTGACGATGGCTCAGGATTCTAAATTGCACAGATTATCTCTCTGTTCTGAAATCTTAATACAAATAACTTTTCAATAATTAGTAAGGTTTTATCACATGCATAAAAATATTGTAAAGTTATAAAAAACACTAATGTTATTTTAATTGCCTTTAAGTTCCCTATGGGAGTTATATTTTCATAAGGATACCCTTTATAATACTCACAGTTGGGAGGACACATCTAACTACAAAGAGGAGTACCTTTTAATTTGCTTAACCCTTTCAAGCCCTTCCTTTATTTTGTATCCCAAATACTTGTTTAACTTTTATATATATAAATTCTTATTTTAGGACTGTGTTCCATTTTTAAAAGCTGGTAAAAGGGAAAGTCAAGTGCATCTATAGAGGAATAGCTAGGTCAGGAGAAAGGGAAGGGTCAGCAGTTAGATTCCATCTTTGATCAACAAACCTAGGTATTAGGCAGATGGTACACATGCTTCCAGGGTGCAAATGCAATTTATACTTTAATAAAAGTGTCATGAAACATGCAATTAAACTTTAGTTCTCAAGATCATTTTATTTAAGAGCAACGGAGATTTGTTAGAATTATTGGCCCCCTTCCTGGTCACTTTGGATACAGTGTGTTGGGAATGCATAGTTGAATTGTCAAGTGAGCTTTGGACATTTCTTTAGGTCTGATATGAAGGAACTCAGCAACTTCCAGTTGGACCTGACATACAAAACCCCTACCAGGGACGATAAATCAGGAATCATGGCCAAAGAAGCTTGTCATGCTTCTGCCAGGCTGGAGTCCCCATCATCTTTTCCTTTTCTAGAGAATATGCACTGTCCATTCCTAAAACTCACCTCTGGGTCCCTGCTTCTCACTCCATCTCACTGTTAGGAAGTCAGCAAGAGTAGGAAATGAACAAAGGAAAGCTCTCCTCACCCTTGCCTATTTTTATGAATTCCAAATAGTATTTTTTAGTGCAGTATTCTTGCTTTTAGATTAACAATGGTTCATAAGAGACTGACCTTGACTAAGAAACATTCCCTTTTGTTTGTATCAAAGTCTAGTGCAAAGCTCCTCATTCATTCAGATCCAACTTGTTATTGATTTCCCCAGGCTATGAAACTGTGGCCAATGGCATGGAGCTTACACTGCCCAACAGGTGGGATAGTGGGTGGAGGAGAATATTAAACCCTCTGATGAATATTTTGACAGGGAAGGAGGAGGTATGTGTGCCAATATATTTCTAATTCTTAACAATTTCTCTCATAAGAACCATGTGATATTATTTTATAATATTATAAGGCTGCTATATTATTATAGGATTCAGAAACTTCAATAGTATGGGGCTACATGTAATTTCCCCAAAAGAATAAAGAATGGATTCCAAGTTCCAGTTTATAACTGAGTTATAAAGAATTTATTGAACAGCATCTTTTTAAATATACATTTGGGGACAAAATAAGCAGGGATGAAAGCAAAAATATTAGTTATACTTCAACTGTTTAGCTGATATATATTATTAGCTTTTAAACAGTACTGAATATTTGAATAAAGTTTTAAAATCATGCACATATATACCCACACATACACACCTCTATGTCACATTATTTGAGCTTTCAAACTGGAGCAAGGTCTTCCCTAAGAGACATTTAGCCACCTAATAAACAAGGGAAGATTAATTTAGACTAGGCAGAATTACATATGTGCAAGGGTGTCAGGTGGGGAAAAAGCAAATTCCAATTCTGGTTCTGACTATATTACTCTCTGGTTCTGAAATCTTGAGAAAGGCACTTGGTCATTCTTGGTTTGTGATAACTTCCCTAGGGACACAAGACAGCCCGTGACTTTTAAGGTCCTTATTGAATATAATAGTCTATGGTTCTAAGACTGATCTGATGGTACAGCTCAGTTCAGTCACTCAGTCGTGTCCGATTCTTTGCGACCGCATGGACTGCAGCATGCCAGGCCACCGTGCCCATAACCAACTCCCAGAGTTTACCCAAACTCGTGTCCACTGAGTTGTTGATGCCATCCAACCATCTCATCCTCTGTAGTCCCCTTCTCCTCCTGCCTTTAATCTTTCCTAGCATCAGGGTCTTTTCAAATGAGTCAGCTCTTCACATCAGGTGGCCAAAGTATTGGAGTTTCAGCTTCAGTATCAGTCCTTTCAATGGATAGTCAGGATTGATTTCCTTTAGGATGGAATGGTTGGATCTCCTTGCAGTTCAAGGGACTCTCCAGTGTCTTCTCCATCACCATAGTTTAAAAGCATCAGTTCTTTGGTGCTCTGATTGTTCAGTTCAGTTCAGTCGCTCAGTCGTGTCCGACTCTGCGACCCCATGAATCGCAGCACGCCAGGCCTCCCTGTCCATCACCATCTCCCGGAGTTCACCCAGACTCACGTCCATCGAGTCCGTGATGCCATCCAGCCATCTCATCCTCGGTCGTCCCCTTCTCCTCCTGCCCCCAATCCCTCCCAGCATCAGAGTCTTTTCCAATGAGTCAACTCTTTGCATGAGGTGGCCAAAGTACTGGAGCTTCAGCTTTAGCATCATTCCTTCCAAAGAAATCCCAGGGTTGATCTCCTTCAGAATGGATTGGTTGAATCTCCTTGCAGTCCAAGGGACCCTCAAAAGTCTTCTCCAACATCACAGTTCAAAAGCATCGATTCTTCGGCGCTCAGCCTGCTTCACAGTCCAACTCTCACATCCATACATGACCACTGGAAAAACCATAGCCTTGACTAGACGGACCTTAGTCAGCAAAGTAATGTCTCTGCTTTTGAATATACTCTCTGGGTTGGTCATAACTTTTCTTCCAAGGAGTAAGCATCTTTTAATTTCATGGCTGCAGTCACCATCGGCAGTGATTTTGGAGCCCCCCAAAATAAAGTCTGACACTGTCTCTACTGTTTCCCCATCTATTTCCCATGAAGTGATGGGCCCAGATGCCATGATCTTCGTTTTCTGAATGTTGAGCTTTAAGCCAACTTTTTCACTCTCCTCTTTCACTTTCATCAAGAGGCTTTTTAGCTCCTCTTCACTTTCTGCCATAAGGGTGGTGTCATCTGCATATCTGAGATTATTGATATTTCTCCCAGCAATCTTGATTCCAGCTTGTGTTTCTTCCAGTCCAGCGTTTCTCATGATGTACTCTGCATAGAAGTTAAATAAGCAGGGTGACAATATACAGCCTATTATAGTAGTGTCACTGATATGAGAGCAAAATTGAGTGCTCTTTCACTAGATTTCTGTTTTTGCATGGACATAGCTTAAAGATTCCTAAGACTATTTGGGGAAGGATGAGGAAAGTGGTGAGGAGGAACAGGGATGTTAATTGCTAAAATGATAATATAGCTGAACTGAGAATTCTTAATCCAAGCCACAGAGAGCAGGAAAAAAGAGACTTAGAAACTGATAAAGTTTCAAACCTGAGCACCAAATATACTCTCCTTCCAATGAAAATTGCCCTAAATATTTGGTAAAGGTAAAGGAGAATGAACACCTTATTGAATACCTCCAATTTAAGCCCTAGGACGTTTGGAATGTTGTGTGTGGTCAGATCACAACTCTGTTTTGGTGAGATCAGCTGGATCGTCTAGATTTGTCTGTCAAAAACCTTAACAATCTAAAAATAAAGCAAATGTTCACTGATTCAGATTTTATGGATATGGACAAAAAATAAAATCAAGAATCACTTTGAATTCAGGTGTGCCTCATGAACCATTATCATAATGAAAAATGGAAATTGCAAGAGCAAGAATAAAGTAGAGACGGACTTTACATTATAGGCAGATATTCTGCTCTATGCAAGGGGGTTCTCCTGGATTATTTAAAATACAAACTCCTTAATCTTATGTATATATGAATACTGCTGCTAAGTCACTTCAGTCGTGTCCGACTCTGTGTGACGCCATAGACGGCAGCCCACCAGGCTCCCCCATCCCTGGGATTCTCTAGGCAAGAATACTGGAGTGGGTTGCCATTTCCTTCTCCAATGCATGCAAGTGAAAAGTGAAAGTGAAGTAGCTCAGTCGTGTCCGACTCTTAGCGACCCCATGCACTGCAGCCTACCAGGCTCCTCCATCCATGGGATTTTCCAGGCAAGAGTACTGGACTGGGGTGCCATTGCCTTCTCCATATATGAATACAGATATAGTTAATTACTTACTTCACTGGAAGTAATTAATTGGAAGTTGTAGGTAGATAAGGTAAATAGAATTTCTTCCATTCAACTAGTAATAATAAAAGTTAAGGTAGAAATAATCTGTAATAATATTCAGAAAAAGATTTTTCATATAAATTTGAAGGTTATACTTTTCCTGTTGTGCCCCCATGTCCGAATAATAAATATGGATCTCTGGGGTAAAAGTACCTTGGGATCCAAATATGCTTTATTATTCCTTCAGTCTAGTCAAGGCTATGGTTTTTCCAGTGGTCATGTATGGATGTGAGAGATGGACTATAAAGAAAGCTGAGTGCAGAAGAATTGATGCTTTTGAACTGTGGTGTTGGAGAAGACTCTTGAGAGTCCCTTGGACTGCAAGGAGATCCAACCAGCCCCTCTTAAAGGAGATCAGTTCTGAGTGTTCATTGGAAGACTGATGCTAAAGCTGAAACTCCAATACTTTGGCCACCTGATGTGAAGAGCTGACTCATTTGGAAAGACCCTGATGCTGGGAAAGATTGAAGGCTGGAGGAGAAGGGGACTACAGAGGATAAGATGGTTGGATGCCATCACCGACTCGGTGGACATGGGTTTTGGTGAACTCCGGGAGTTGGACAGGGAGGCCTGGTGTGCTGCGATTCATGGGGTTGCAAAGAGTCGGATACAACTGAGCGACTGAACTGACTGATTCCTTCAGTGTTCTACTTTACGAAGGTGGGAGGTGTGATGTTGTGCACTCTAGTGGATTTCTGATGGTCTTCAGAGTTTCTGCTGACAAACTAGGTGACAAACTGCATCATGGGAGTTCCCTGTACGTAAATTATTGCCTCTCCCTTGCTGCTTTTAATATTCCGTCTTTGTCTTTAATTTTTACCATTTTAACTAATGTGTGTCTTGGTGTGTTCTTCTTTGGGTTGACTCCATTTGGGACTCTCTGTGCTTCTTGGACTTGGATGTCTATTTCCTTTCCCAGGTTAGGAAAGTTTTCAACTCTTAGGTCTTCAAGTATATTCTCTGCCTCTTTCTCTCTCTCTCCTCCTTCTGGAACCCCTATAATGTGAATGTTAGTATGCTTGATGTTGTTTCAGAGGTTTGTTAAATGGTCCTTATTTCTTTTTATTCTTTTAGTTGTTGTTCAGTTTCAGTGATTTGTACTACTCTGTCTTCTAGCATACTGATCCATTCATCCATTTCAGTCTACTGTTGATATCTCCTGGTGCATTTTAAATTTCAGTTATTGTACTTTTCATCTCTGAGTGTTCTCCATATTTACTAGCTCTTTGTTAAAAATGTCTAACTTTTCACTATGTTCAGGCTTCCCAGGTGGTGCAAGTGATAAAGAACCCTCCAGCCAATGCAGGAAACATAAGAGAAGTGGGTTCAACCCCTGAGTTGGGAAGATCCCCTGGATAAGGAAATAGCAACCCACTCCAATATTCTTGCCTGGAGAATCCCATGGACAGAGGAGCCAGGCAGACTACAATCCATGGGTCACAACGAGTCAGATACAATTGAGAGACTAACATTTTCACTTTCACTGTTCATTCATTCTTCTCTCAAGTTCTTTGACCATCTCTACAATCATTACCTTAAATTTTTCTTTGGTAGATTCTTTGTCTACCACCACTTCACTTTTTCTGATGTTTTATCTTGTTCCTTCACTTGGAATTTGTTCCTCTATTGCTTCACTTAGCCTAATGTGCTGTTTATTGATTTGTAAGTATCTGGTAGTTTGGTTACATTTTTCTAACCATAGGAAAGTGGCCTTTTGTACGAGACCTCCTATGTGTCCCAGTAGTACACTCCCCTCTGTCCACAAGAGCTATATGCTCTCAGGGTGCCCCCTTTGTAGGCCTGGATCCATTGTAGCAGAAAATTGTGGGTGGTTTGGTAGGTGTGACTGGCCCCTAATTTAGTTGGTTGCCCAGATCTGCTTTCTGTGGAGGCTGCTGGCTACTGACTGGCAAGACTGGGTCATGAAATGGCTGGTTGTCAAGCCCCAGGGCTGGTTTTGGTTCACTGGTAGGTGTGTGTTGGAGCAGCATCCAGGGGATCTCAGAATGTTGTCTGTTCATCAATGGGTGGTGAAGTTAGATCCAACGGCTCGTGCAACCCAACTAGAAGGCAGAACCATGTCCTGGGTTATGGATGTAGGACCCAAGCTTCCCAGATCATTGGTAGGTGAGGCCCACTCCTGACCTAGCTGACTGTAGTGACTGGGGATCCCAAAGGTTGTGTTGGCCCACTGGTGAGTGGGACTGAATCCTGGGGTGACTGGCTGAGAAGCCTAAGGTATCTCAGTGATGGTTTTGGCCTGCTGGCGAGCATGGTTGGGACTGAGACTGTCTGCCAGAAGGTAGGCTGGATCCTGCTGTGGCAGGCTGCAGGACTGTGGTTATCTTGCAGCAGGTGTCTGATTGCTGGTGGATGAGGCTGATCCTGAGGCTGGTCACTGGTGGGAGGAGCTGGGGCCCATGGGATTATAGGATTAGGGCCTGTCCACTGGTACTGAGTGGAGCTGGGTCTTACAGTCGTGGGCTGTAGGATCCTTGCATTCCCATGTCTAATGCCTGTGCACTGGGGTATATAGCCAGGGCCTGGGCCCTCTGATGGACAGGACATGTCCAGGGGCACTGATGGGCTCAGGAAGTCTTATAGCAGTCTCTCTGCTGGTGGGAGTTCTGTGTCCCTTATCCCTACCCAGTTATTTGCTTGGCCTAAGGCATCCTGGGCTTTCTTGGTGGCTCAGATGGTAAAGAATCTGTCTGCCATGCAAGAGACTTGTGTTCAATCCCTGGGTCTGGAAGATCCCCTGGAGAAGGGAATGGCTTCACACTCCAGTATTCTTACCTGGAGAATTCCATGGACAGAGGAGTCTGACGGGCTACAGCCCATGGGTAACAAAGAGTTGGACACAACTGAGCAACTAACACACACAAGGCATCCCAGTATTGATGACTCAGGCTGGTGTGCAGGGATGGGGCTGGGTCCTGAGGCTATTAAGCTAGAGGGAGGGCTCTGAAATGTCGCTTACCAGCACCAGTGTCCATGTGGTAATATAAGCTCCCCCAAATGACTCCCATCTTTGTGCATGGCCCCTGGGTGAACTCCAGTTGCTTCCTGCCTCTCCAGGTACCTCTCTAAGATTAGCAGGTAGGTCTGATCCAGGCACTTTTCAATTTACTATTTCTTCCCTGGGTCTCTGAGTGTGTGATATTTTTTGTGTGCTTTTTAAGAATGGAGTTTCTATTTCCCACAGCTCTCTTGGTCCTCCAAAAGTAAAACCCACTGGCCCTCAAAGCCAAATATTCTAGGGGCTCCTCACCTTCCTGGAGCATCACTCTTAAGCTGAGAAGCCCAGTGTGGGGCTCAGACTACTCACTCTTTGGGGTGAACCTCTGTAGTTGTAACTATTCTCCCATATACAGTTCTCCTGCACAAGGGTATGGGTTTTGGCAATATCACAACTCTGCTCTCCCCATGCATCACCTTGCAGATTCTTCTTTATGCATTATATCTTTAGATTTAGAAGATCTTTTTTAGTTCTAGTCTTTCATCAATAGTTACTCTCTCTGTAGATAGTTCTAATTTTGGTGTTTCCATTTGAGATGAGTTTAGGGTCTTCCTACTCTGGCGACTTCAAAGCCATGCTTGATAATTGTCATTGACTTTCTAGAAATTCTACAGAAAAGCTCCTTTTCATAGAACTTGATTTTAGCTTGATTTGATATTTTAAGGAGAGTTTAAAAGCTCCAGTATATTTCTAGATATCTAGAAGGTCATGACAATGTGCAGGGCTGTGCTCATGTCTACGAAAAACCTGACAAAGTCCTAATTTCTCATCTCTGGTAGAAACTAGGGATATGCATAACAGGAAGTGAAGACTAAGGTAGAGTTGTAAACTGGCAGAGAGTTGAAAGTAAGCATGTACACAACCGCTCACCAAAGGCTGGGAGACTAATTCCAGGAATTCCAATCATTAGTTCCAGGTTCCAGGAATTTCAATTATTAGTTAACTACTGAGCTAACTGAGTAGAGACTTAAGTGGCTGCTCATGACAAAGAATACAAAGTTTAGGAATTTAACCCAGGTAAGTCACTAAACAAGAAAACAGTAAATAAGCAGCAAATTATCACAGTCAAAACAACAAATTGAAAGGGAATACTTGCTTTCTAGAGTTGGCACATTTTGTTATTTAAAGAATAATTTCCAACAACAAAAGTGTAACACATTAAAAAAAAAACAGGAAAAGTATGGGTAAATAACTTGTTAATAGAAACAATTTCTATTGAAGCCAAGATATTGGACTTAGAATGAAAAAGTATCAAATCAACTATTGCAAATACATTCAAGGAACTAAAGGAAACCATATCTAAGGAATTAAAGGAATGCATGAGAGAATTTTCTTACCAAATAATGTCAACAAAGAGCTATAAATTAGAAAAAAGCAACTGTAAATTCTAAAATTGAAAACTTAAAAAAAATGACATGAAAAATTCTGTAAAGTTCCATAACAACAGATTTGAAGTATTGGCGAAAGAATCAGGAAACTTGAAGAAACGGCAACTGAAATTATATAGTCTCATCAGCAGAATGAAATAAGAATGAGGAAAAATGAATTTCAGAGACCTGTGAGAAATCAGCAACCATACCAACATACACATTAAGGGGATTCCAGAAAGGAAGATGAGAGGAGAATGAACATTTAATTTAAATTAGAAACCCATAACTGAGCAAAAGATGGGAAATTCACAATTATGTAAAAATTATACATTCTCCTACATAAAAAATGAGACAAAGAAGAAATAGAAAAGTAAATTGGAATATATTTTAATATTAATGAAAATGAAAACAAAACATACAAAAATGTTGGTATGTAGCTAAGAAGTGCTTACAGGAAAATATATAGCAGTAAATACCTATATTCACAATGTGTGTAATTAGATAAAACTAAGCCCAAAACAAGCAGGAGCAAGTAATAAAGATTAGATTTGAAATAAATGAAATAGAGGATAAAAAATAACACAGAAAATCAACAAAAGCAAAAGTTGGTTCTTTGAAAAGATCAACAAAATTGACAAAACTTTAGGTAGATTAACCAAGAAACAAAGAAAACTCAAGTTACTAAAATCAAGGATTAACGGTGACAGCACTAGTAGCTGTATAATACTAGAAAGTATAAGGAAATGCTATGAATAACTATGCCAAAATATTATAGAACATAATGTTTAGAGAACAATTATAATTTTTATAATGTTTATAGAACAATTAATTTTAATGTTTCACAAATACTTCCAAAACAAGACAGGAGGGAAAACTGCCCAATTCATTCCCATGAAACCAGTCATATCAAAACCAGACAAATATCACACAAAGTCTACAGACCAATATTCCATATAAATGTAGATACCAAAATTATTAATAAAATACCAACAAACTGAATCTAGGAACATATAAAAAGGATCAAGACATCATGGCCAAGTGATATTTATCCACAGAATGCATGGTTGATTTAATATACAAAAATTGGTCCATCAGTATATTAAAGGGTAAGGCCCTTAAATCATGTTATCTTGATAAACACATAAAAAGCATCTGATGGAGTCTAACTAACTTTGATGATAAAAACACCACACACACAAGGAAAAAAAGGGAATTTTCTCAGCCTGAAGAGGGCATCTAGGAAAACCCCACAACTAAAATCATAATTAATGGTGAAAGATTGACTGATTTTCCCTAAAACCGGAGCAAGATATATTGTCCTTTATCACCATGTCTATTTAATGCTATAGTAAGAACAATTAATTAAGAAGAAAGAGGCACCAGATTGGGAGAGAAGAAATAAAACTATTGCTCTTCACAGTTGTTATACAGAAAAACCCTATGGAACACACACACATGCCCACAAATGACTAGAACTAACAAATTCACCAAGAATGCAAGATATAAGACTGAATGTATTGAAATCAATTGCATTTTCATTTGCTTGCAATGAACCATCCAGAAAATAAAAGTACAAAAAACCGTTGAAATATATTAAAGAAGATCTAAATAAATGGAAACAACACATTCTGTGTTCATTAAATAGATGGGTTAATATTGTTAAGATGGCAGTATTCTTCAAATTAATTGAGACTCCAAGCAATTCTACTAAAAAAAAATTATTGCCCTCTTTTTCAGAAATTTACAAAACTGATTCTAAAATTCATATGAAAATCAGGGACCCAGAATAATCAAAGCAATCTTTAAAATAATGAAGTTGGAAGACTTTCACTTCCCAATTTCAAAATTTATTACAAACTATAGTAATGGTGGCTCAGAGGTTAAAGCGTCTGCCTGCAATGCAGGAGACCTGGGTTCGATCCCTGGGTTAGGAAGATCCCCTGGAGAAGGAAATGGCAACCCACTCCAGTATTCTTGCCTGGAGAATCCCATGGACAGAGGAGCCTGGTGGGCTACAGTCCACGGGGTCGCAAAGAGTCGGACACGACTGAGTGGCTTCATTTTCACTTTCATAGTAATCAACAGAGAAGGCAATGGCACCCCACACCAGTACTCTTGCCTGGAAAATCCCATGGATGGAGGAGCCTGGTGGGCTGCAGTCCACGGGGTTGCTAAGAGTCGGACACAACTGAGCAACTTCATTTTCACTTTTCACTTTCATGCATTGGAGAAGGAAACAGCAACCCACTCCAATGTTCTTGCCTGGAGAATCCCAGGAATGGGGGAGCCTGGTGGGCTGCTGTCTCTGGGGTCATACAGAGTCAGACACGACTGAAGCGACTTAGCAGCAGCAGCAGCAGCAGCATAGTAATCAAGACAGTATGATACTTCTGTGAAGACAGACATGTAAGTCAATGAATTAGAATTGAGATTTGAGAAATAAACAATTTTAATACAGCCCATTTATTTTCAACAAATACACCATGACAATTCAGTGGAGAAAGAATAGTTTTTCCAACGAATGGTGCTGATACAATCGGATATCCGTAGGAAAACCAGCTGGGGTGGGTGGCAGAGAGGCTTAAAAGGGAAAGGGGTGTATACACACACACACACACACACACACACTTATGGCTGATTTGCAATGTTGTTCATCAGAAACCAACACAACATTGTAAAGCAACTATCCTCTAACTAAAAAAATAAAAGAATTAAAAAAAGGAAATAATAATCAGTATATTATGCTGTACTCCTCCCTCATGTCATATATAAATGCTAATTCTAAATGTAAGAACTAAATGTATAAAATAGAAGAAAAGATAGGAATACTTTTATTTGTGTTCTTAGATTAAACATAGGTTCTTAAATTTGACACCAACATTGAGAGACAAAATATAGACAAATTGGACTTCAATAAATATTAAAAATCTTTGTCCTTCAAACTACACCATCAAAAAAGACAACCCACAAAATGAGATAAAATATTTTCAAATCATATATTTGATTAGGGACTTGAATCTAGCTGGGGCTTTGCCAATGGCTTAGTGGATGAAGAATCTGCCTGCAATGCAGGAGATGTAAGAGATGTGGGTTTGATCCCTGGGTCAGGAAAATCCCCTGGAGGGGAAAGTGGCAACCCATTCCAGTTTTCTTGCCTGAAAAATCCAATGGACACAGGAGCCTGGTGGGCTACAGTCCATGGAACTGTGAAGAGTAGGACATGATTAAGCACAAGTGAGTTGAATCTAGCTAATATACTAAACTATTACAGCTCGACAATAAAAAAGACAACTCAATTAGAAATGGGAAAAATATCTGAATAACTATTTTTAAGTTAAGAAGAAGATATATATATGACCATAAACCCAAAGTCACTATAGAGAAAAAGATAATCAACATCATTAGTCACTAGGGAAATTTAAATCAAAATCACAATGATATGCTACTTCACACACCTAAGGATGATTAAAATCAAATATACAATCTACAATAATAATGGTAAAAATATGGAGAAACTGGAACTCTCACACATTGCTGGTGGGAATATAAAATGATATGGCTGCTTCAAAAAACAGTTTGAAAATTCCTCAAAATATGAAATATAGAATTATGATATGAGCCAAACTTCCATTCCTAGGTATATATCCAAGAGAAATAAAAGTATATGCCTACATAAAAACTTGCACATGAATAATCATAGCAACATTATTCATAGTAGCCTAAATGAAGAAGCAACTCCACTTTCCCTCAACTGCTAAATGAATTGACAAATTTGATATATCCATGCAATGCAATATTATACTTTGATTTAAAAAATGAAGCTTTAATACAAGCAACATAAACTTTGAAAACACAAAAAATGAAAAGTTAATCTGAAAAACCACATACTATATAATTCCATTCATATAAAATAGCCAGATGAGACAGATCCATAGAAATAAAGTAGATTGGTAGTTGCCAAATTCTGGCAAGATGGAGAAATGGGGAGTGACTGGTAATAGACATAAGGTTTCTCTTGAGGTCAAGAAAATATTAGAATATTAAGTAGTGATAATTGCACAATTTTATGAATATGCAAAAACCCCACTGAATTATATGTCTTAAAAGGGTGAATGTTATGACATATACATTATTTCTCAATAAAACTATTATAAAAATATTTAGGCTGTCTTACCCTTGGCATTTTCATACTCGAGATGCTTTGAAATCTGAGATCCCTGTGAATGACCTATGGGAGAACATTTAGCATATGTTTTGGCAATGGCAATTTATATTGCCATTGAATTAATAGAAAATTAAGGTTTACCTTGTTCTTTATCCTAAAACAGAACTTCTTCACAATTTGTTTTATAAAATGAAGGAAATTGAAATAATTTTCATTGCTAGTCATTAAATTAGATGGCATAAGAGAAATCGAATATGAAATCATAGAGACTTTGCCTGCTAAGGAAGGTTATATCTCTTGCAGTCCACAGTAGGATAAAATCATGTGTGTGCCTACTATGTCCAAAAATCCATTATATCAAATATGTTTACCACATTTCTAATAATATAGTCTATTTCAGACCATATTATAATAGCTTCTATTTTCCCATTTCCTACTAGACTGGAAGATTCTTGAAAGTAGGGATTCTATAATACTCACCTTTGATTCTTTGTATCTGACAATGACAGGTATACAGAATATGTTCAATATGTTTGTCAAATACTTGAATAACATAATTAGACCTGATCATTTATTAAGGAATTATGAAAACCATTTGTTCCTAGGCTTTAAAAACACTGTATAACCTAAGAGATATTTAGAAGGGATGATGATTTCTAACGTTTTGGCAATAGCAAGGTCACCAATAATGGGCCCTCCTCCTTGACATAAAAAGTTGTAAAAATGAACCAAAGTGAAGCAAATGTTTTCAGATTTGGGGCAATAAGCAGCACAGTACTTTGATCCCTGCGAAGAGAGAAACAAATGAGGTGAACCCTATAATTACTCCATCTTTCTGCCTGGAAGTTCTTTCCCAATTAAGATTCAGGGAGGGAGATCTCAAGCAGAGTACTCAGCTATGGAGGCAGAGACCATAATTAGAGGCAGCGGGAAATTTAATGGGCAGGGTTCCAGAAAGGATAGAGCTGTGCAGAGAAGGATCACCATAAATCTGCATAGAGATCCTTTGAAGTTTTTGTGAAATTCCAAAGTTTACTCAGTGGTAGGGTTTCTGACCAACCAGAGTGAAGAGAGCTTTTTGAACACCCCAGGTTTTCCTCTGAGACCATAGAAAGGGCATAGATTAGGAGTATAGAAATCTAAGATCTACTTTAGCAAAGCTTCCAGATAAGACTTGAAATGATCAAACTGATCTGCCAGAAAATTAAAAGCTTTCTGTAATGAAACTAAACACTCTTTAAAAGAAGTAGGCAAAATCTAGACTCTCAACAGTATAGCAATCTAAATATCCATCAATTAAAAAATTACTAAATATGTAGAGAGTGAGGATTCTGATCCATTTTCAGAAAAAAAAAATCAGTGAGTAAAATAAGACACAGATTAGAGTGCATGAAATTGGCACTCAAGAGCTTTAAGACAGCTGGATGCATGATTCTGGATGCTTGGGGCTGGTGCACTGAGACGACCCAGAGGGATGGTACGGGGAGGAAGGTGGGGTGGTGGGTTCAGAATGGGGAACACGTGTATACCTGTGGCGGATTCATGTTGATGTATGGCAAAACCAATAAAATATTGTAAAGGTGAAAAAAAGAATTTAAAGGAAAACATAAATAAAATGATAAAAAGAACAAAAGATATTAGAATCAAACAGAAACTACAGAGGCAAAAAATGAAATATCTGAAATATAAAAATTACTAATATGACTTAAAAGCAGATTAGATATTGTGAAAGAAAACACTGATAAACTTGAAGTTGTTATTATAGATACTATCAAAATCAAAGCACAAAGGTTATCTGTATACACTAACAACAGAGCATAAATACACAGATTACTATAAGTTGACAAAAATCATCCAGGATATAGAAGACCTGAGAAACTATATCATGGTTGATAAAGATTAACCTAATTGACATTTATAGAACACTTCATACAATAACAGCAAAATATACAATATTTTCAAATGGACTATTCATCAATATATACCACTTGCTGGAAAATAGAAGTCCAACAAATATTAAAGAATTAAAATCATACAGATCCTGTTCTCTGGATAAAACAGAATTGATTGCTAATGAATAAATCCCAAATCTGGAAAATCCTAGATTCCTGGAAATTAAGCAACACTATTTTAAATATCTCCATAATCAAAGGAAATAAGAAACACAGAAAATATTTCTAGATAAACAACAGTAAAAACATAACATTAAAATTACTGGAATGCAGCTAACATGGAAAAAATATTTGAACAAATACTTCATGAAACCTATTTTAGTGAAAAAAAAAAAAAACCATGAAGAGATATGTATCATTAACTGCTAGGAAAATAAAAATTAAAATTATAGTGAAATGCTAATTTCCACCCACCAGGTTGGTTAAAATTTTAAAGGCTAGCAGTACCTAATGTTCATAAGAATATGGAGAAAAGGAAACCTTCACACACTACTACTGAGAATATAAAACAGTACAGCTACTTGGGGAAACAATTTGTTTCTTGTGAGGTTAAGCCTTCACATACCGTGGGACCCAGCAATTATACTGCTGCGTGTGTACCAAAAGAAATGAAAACCTATGTCTATATAAAGACATATATAAATGGTCATGGCAGCTTTGTTCATTACAGCCCCAAACTGGAAGTAATACAAATGTCCAGTTACAGATAAATAGAGAAAGTGTGGCACATGCATACGGGGAGGACTAGTAAGCAGTACAAATGCAAAAACTGCAAAGCATGCATGAAACTCAGGGACACAGTGAGATAGGCCACATAAACAGAGTATTCAATTATAAGTTGCCAAGATGGGGAAACAGTGGAAACAGTGTCAGACTTTATTTCTTTGGGCTCCAAAATCACTGCAGATGGTGACTGCAGCCATGAAATTAAAAGACACTTACTCCTTACTCCACGCCAGGCCTCCCTGCCCATCACCAACTCCCGGAGTTCACTCAGACTCACGTCCAGCAAGTCGGTGATGCCATCCAGCTATCTCATTCTTGGTCGTCCCCTTCTCCTCCTGCCCCCAATCCCTCCCAGCATCAGAGTCTTTTCCAATGAGTCAACTCTTCGCGTGAGGTGGCCAAAGCACTGAAGTTTCCCCCTGGCGTGCTGAAATTCATGGGGTCGCAAAGAGTTGGACATGACTGAGTGACTGAACTGAACTGAACTGACAAGGCTAAAACACACAAAATAATCTATGGTGAATGTTAAGAAGAACATAGTGACTGCCTTTGAAGAAGTGGGTGGGCATTGGAAGGACACAAGCAATATTCTGTGTGTTAGAAATTGGGTATATGTATTTTTAAAAACTTTTTGATCTTTAAAACTTAAGTTCTGTTCTTTTATTGAACATGAATTATATGCCAATGTAAAATAAAAATAGAGATTAATGTTTTGGCTTACAGTATGTTTATTTTGCTAAGAAAATTTTAAAATTAACAAATAGCAATGGAAGAAATATCCTATTATCATTTTATGAAAAAGAATATTTTAATTACATAAAAAGGAGCACCTTGGAAAGAAGATAATTCTTTAAATGAACAATTTAGCAATGTAAATAAGAAAGTTCAGTGCCTCATTTTTTCTCATTTCACTAGTGACTTGAAAATTTCAACATAGATTGACTTCCTTTGTTGAGCTAGCTCTATCCATTTGCTCTAATAAAACTAGACTAACCAGATACTAGTAAATATATGTACAGGATACTATGTTTGCATAGGACAGATATTGCCAAATATTGCATAGGCCACATAACTTATACTAAAATATTATTCATTGTTGTTCTTAATTCAAATTTTACTGGATGACCTGTGTTTTACTGAGTAAATATAAGCTGCTGTTGCTGCTAAGTCACTTCAGTCGTGTCTGACTCTGTGCAACCCCATAGATGGCAGCCCACCAGGCTCTGTCGTCCCTGGGATTCTCCAGGCAAGAACACTGGAGTGGGTTGCCATTTCCTTCTCCAAATTATAAGCTATACTCTCCTAAAGAGAGGTACAGAAATTTTGAAAGATTTTCCCAAGACCTAGGTTATAAAAAAATGTTACAGTTAATGCTCTGGCTTTCTCTTCTGCCACTTAATATTTGGAACTGGTAAATGAATGGTCAATTTTTTGGAGCAGAATTATGAAACATTAGTTTCCTCCTGAAATCATGCTAAATTATGCTTTCCACTTAGAGGTATAGCAAGGCAATCAGACAAAAGTGTCAATCCAATGGCACCATGGAGACATATTCAATGATCACTTTTCTGTATCTTATTTCCCTCCACTTTAATTGGGAGTAAAGGTAGTACTGAGCTCACAGCTATATTGTGAGGATTACGTAAGGTAATACATGTCAGTCATGCCACACACAGTTGTGACTGTTGCTTTTCCCCTTCCAATCTTACTCTTCAATTTAAATATTATTATTACCTGTTTTAAAATGCACACACTATTTAAAATATTTCCCCTACCTCAAAAACACATATTACAGTTTGTAATCATATGCTCATTTGTGGGGTTAATTGCAAAATGTCATCTCTCCCGTTAGACTGTATGCTCCCTGGCTCTGCTTCTGTCCATTTGTTCACCTCTGCACCCCTGGTATCTACCACAGTACCAGCTCACAGGACTAGAAACATATGAGATAGACACTATTTGGTCATTTTGTGAATTGCCAAAATGACCTTTTTACATGGCTCAACCTAAATCCTCAATACATGACTTTTCCTTTTGAAATTATGCTAAAATGTGCTTTTCATTTGGAATTCTAGCAAAATTAATTTTCCAGTGGGTAAAGAACTGCAGAGCAACAATCGAAGCCAGTCTACCCAACTGATTTAGGAGTACACACAGACTCACCAACCAAGCAATAGCTCCCTTCTTTACTTGCCACAGCCCCATATCTGCACCCACCTCTTCCATCTGCTTCAAGAATAGAAGCAGCAAAGGAAATAGGTCTGTAAAATAGTCTGGGGTAGAAGGTGTCCTGCTGTACCTGGCTGTAGAGGGTCATCACTGGGGCAAGCTGTACTTTTCTGTGAGCTTTGTTATTTTGTCCGTATCTATTTATTACTATTATAGGGGTCAGTTGTGTGAGAAAGCCAGGGAGCCTGGAGATTGTTAAGCACTGAATTCTGTTTAATATATATTTCACATGGGCATATTTCTTGCATCTAAAAAAAGTCAAATGCCATAACAATTATTTTAATATCCCACATTTCCTTTTTGTGGACTGTGTTTATTCTGTTACTGTCCTCCACAAATACTTCCTAACTCTACATATTATTTCTCAAGCACCACTTGCTCCTTCCTCACTTTTCTCCTCTCTATTGGAAGAAAGTCTTTGGTTTGTGTAAAGTGTCGTAAACTTTAATCTACCAACACAGTTCAATCAATACGAATATTTCTCTTACCCTTCATCTATACCATGGGATTAACCCATTGCCCTCTTGACCTCCTCTGAGAGTAGAATTAATAGCACAGACATATTCCCTATGATGTTTTATCTTGGGAGTTGGATTGGTGCTATGTATCCTGTCTTTTTGTTGTATCTTACTCAATGTCAGTGCAATTTAAACCATAGGATATATCCCCGCCTGCCACAATTGTCAGAATCTGTTTGGAGCTTAGAGACCAGGAAGAGAGACTTTAAATGAGCAAAATGAATGAAGGAGGAAAAGAAAGAGGAAAGAAGCCAGTACATAAACAACAGAGATTTTGCTGCAATTAAATGGGGGACTATGATCAGATGGAAGCTGATTAATATTTTCAATGTTTATCAACGAAGATTTGTAATGGGATAATAGTCATGGATAAGTATCTTCAGCCTAGAATCCTGCCAAGTCTCCCCAGACAACAAACATTCAATATGATCACCACATTAATAAAATATATTCCATGAAAATCACTACAGGTCTTATGCAGTAATTTAACAGTAGCAGAACACCAAATAAGACAAAAATCTGACTGACAAAAGGGACCTACATTTGCCCTGTCTTGAGGTGTAATTATTTATTTAAATATCCTCAGGATTATATAATTTGAGGGCTGGAGCTTGGAGAGGGTCATTTACTAAAACTAACCTGTGGAACTACTCAAAGTGAGCTCCAGTCCCACATTTTGGAGACCATGTAAAAATTGACAGTGTAAAATTTTGGAGACAGGAATGCAGGGGAAATAAACATTCACTTTGGCCTCCTAGCAACTGAAGCCATTTTATTTTATGAGAGAGTATGTTTGCTCAGTCATGTCTGGCTCTTTGTGACCCCATGGACTGTAGCCTGCCAAGTTCTGCTATCCATGGGATTTTCCAGGCAAGAACACTGGAGGAGGTTGCCATTTCTCACTCCAGGGGATCTTCTTGACCCAGGGATCAAACCTGCATCTCTTGCATTGGTAAGTGGGTTCTTTACCACTGTGCCACCTGGGAAACCTATGTTAGAGAATAGCCATCTTATTTAACAAAGTCTGCCTCCTAATAGGAGATTTCAGAATTCCAGTCCCATGGACTGCAAGGAGATCAAACCAGTCAATCCTAAAGAAAATCAATCCTGAATATTCACTGGAAGGAATGATGCTGAAAGTGAAGCTCCAAATCTTTGGCAACCTGCTGTGAAGGCCAGCTCATTAGAAAAGACCCTGAAGCTGGAAAAGACTGAAGGCAGGAGGAGAAGAAGACAACAGAGGATGAGATGGTTGGATGGCATCGCTGACTCAATGAACATGAGTTTGAGCAAACTCTTGGAGATGAAGAACAGAAAAGCCTGGCATGCTGGTCTATGGAGTCACAAAGAGTTGGATATGATGAGCAGCTGAACAACAAAAACTTTCTTAAGTGTCTTTGCAACTAAGTGGAGGGCCTCTACCTTAGGCACAAGACCTTGCTTCTATAGCCAGACCTGGTGACTCCAGGAATTGATTTTGAAGCTAATAGCATATTAATGGAAAAATAGGGATCCTCATGTGGCTGGTGATAGTGGCTACATGTGCTTTCCAGAAGCAGCAGGAGTTTTAAGAGTAGACTCCCATGTCCATCTTGGGTGATGCTGATTGTATGAACTGGAGTCAGTGTGGCCCAGTCGCTCCAGCCATGGTATCTTCATGGGGCCATTCCTCCTTTGTGATTCAGAGGATTGTTTCTAACTACATAGGTTGCAAGCCTGGTTTGCCCAACCCTTTTGGAGTTTATGTGAGCTATGATATGAAAGTGTTAGTCATTCAGTGTTTGACTCTGAGACCGCAAGGACTGTAGCCTGCCCAACTCCTCTGTCCATGGGAATCTCCAGGCAAGACTACTGGAGCGGGTTGCATGCCCTTCTCCAAGCGATCTTCCCAACTCAGAGATTGAACCTGGGTCTCTTGCATTACAGGAAGATTTTTTACCATCTGAGCCACAGTAATATAAAGCCACAGGTAGACCCAGGAGTGATTTGGCTATAGTATTAGTTTTTAATTGCTGTTTAACAGATTAACAAAAACTTAGTGGCTTATAACAATAAACATTTATCATCTCATAGTCTCCATGGGTCATGCATCAAGGCATAGTGTATCTGGATACTCCACTCAGAATCTCAAAAAGCTGTAGGCAAGATGATGGCTGAGTTGTATTCTCATCAGAGACTCAACTTAAGAAGGATTTGCTTCTAAGCTCCTTCAGTTTGTTAGCAGAATTCATCTTTTGCAGCTGTAGAATTCATGGTGGCATGTTTCATTATGTCCAGCTGGATGGAGCCTCTAACCTTTAGACATTCTTGTCAATAGCTCAGCTGATTTGGCTGGGCCTACCCAAGATAATCTACCTTTTGATTTAATTAAAGCATATACACTACTTTAATTATATCAGTAAAATCATTCCACAAGAGTAACGTCTATCACCTTTGCCATAGTTAAGTAAATTGCCAACATCCGCTGGATCATGGAAAAAGCAAGAGAGTTCCAGAAAAACATCTATTTCTGCTTTATTGACTATGCCAAAGCCTTTGACTGTGTGGATCACAATAAACAGTGGAAAATTCTGAAAGAGATGGGAATACCAGACCACCTGACCTGCCTCTTGAGAAATCTGTCTGCAGATCAGGAAGCAACAGTTAGAACTGGACATGGAACAACAGCCTGGTTCCAAATAGCAAAAGAAGTATGTCAAGTCTGTATATTGTCACCCGGCTTATTTAACTTATATGCAGAGTACATCATGAGAAACGCTGGATTGGAAGAAACACAAGTTGGAATCAAGATTGCCAGGAGAAATATCAATAACCTCAGATATGCAGATGACACCACCCTAATGGCAGAAAGTGAAGAGGAACTAAAAAGCCTCTTGATGAAAGTGAAAGAGGAGAGTGAAAAAGTTGGCTCAAAGCTCAACATTCAGAAAAAGAAGATCATGGCATCTGGTCCCATCACTTCATGGGAAATAGATGGGGAAACAGTGTCAGACTTTATATTTGGGGGCTCCAAAATCACTGCCGATGGTGACTGCAGCCATGAAATTAAAAGATGCTTACTCCTTGGAAGAAAAGTTATGACCAACCTAGAGAGCATGTTCAAAAGCAGAGACATTACTTTGCCAACTAAGGTCCGTCCAGTCAAGGCTATGGTTTTTCCAGTGGTCATGTATGGATGTGAGAGTTGGACTGTGAAGAAGGCTGAGCGCCGAAGAATTGATGCGTTTGAACTGTGGTGTTGGAGAAGACTCTTGAGAGTCCCTTGGACTGCAAGGAGATCCAACCAGTCCATTCTGAAGGAGATCAGCCCTGGGATTTCTTTGGAAGAAATGATGCTAGAGCTGAAACTCCAGTAGTACTTTGGCCACCTCATGCAAAGAGTTGACTCATTGGAGAAGACTTTGATGCTGGGAGGGATTGCGGGCAGGAGGAGAAGGGGACGACCAAGGATGAGATGGCTGGATGGCATCACTGACTTGATGGACGTGACTCTGAGTGAACTCCGGGAGTTGGTGATGGACAGGGAGGCCTGGCGTGCTGCAATTCATGGGGTCGCAAAGAGTTGGACACGACTGAGTGACTGAACTGAAGTGAACTGAAGTGGTTAAAAGCAAGTGGCATGTCCTGTCTGCTCTTAAGAATGGTTGATTATACAAGAGTGTGGATCATAAAAGGTCATCTTAGAATTCTGCTTTCCACAATTGTGTCCACACGCATGTATCTTTATGAAGCTGAAGTTACCATTTCAGGTTGAACTGAATTGATAATTGATAATGATTCTTAATAAAAATCCTCCTTGTGATATTGGGGCTCTCCATTAAATCCTACATTGAAACAAGGATTTCCTTTGGAGCTAATGGGCTGTACTCTGAATATGATGATGCTTTTGCTCCCAAATTAATGAAAAGATGATACAATTTTGTTACATAGCTATAGATTGACTAAACTTATACTTTGAATTATCAGAGAGTGATTGAGGTTATAAGTTCAGAGAATGTGTGGGTAATTGGCACATGGGGGAGTTTGGCCAGTGATTACCTGGCTCTTCTCAATCGAAAGTCCTCCTCTACAGAAAATCCCCCCAAAAGATGAAGCCCTCTTCATTGAGCCACCTGTCAGTTTCTGTTCCCTGCGGTTATTGTTCCACACACAGGGATTGCTCACAGAGTTGGCATCTTGATTGGCCAAGGCTGAGACAGTGCTGCTCAGAAAGGGGCCTCATGGGCTGCTCAGATGTTGACCCCCCTTCCTTGCCCTCTGCACTATCTTGCCATCTTTCTCATGACACTTCAGTGTAAGACCCCGGAGTATGTAGCTTCTAGCTCTTGCTCTTTTCTGCACTGAGAATCTTCCCTTTCTCCAAAATATGTAACGGTGGTACGAGTTGTCCATAAGCCTGCTTTTGTTTTCATTTCTTTCTGGTGGAGTCATGTTCCCTAAGGGGCTGCACAGCTTAAGCAAAATAACTTGCTATTAGATTTGCCTTCAGAAATAGAAGATTGTTTCTTAGCCACTCTAAAAAATGATGGGAGATAGGAGTCAGTTGTTTTCTGGAGTGTTATAGCAAGTAGAAAACCAACTTAGACTGTCAAAATCTCCTGGACTTACTCATTGGGTAAGTGATATCTGGCATTCTTTTAAAAGGCAAAGTTGTATCATTCTAATCTCTGTGAGAGTTTTTCATTAAAACTTCAGCTATGTTTAACTAGAGAGGGAATTCATTTTTATGTTTTGATGAAGATGTCTCCTTTCTATATTTTCAGTTCTATTCTCCACTGATTTTTCTTGTCATTAAACGCAAGTTCTAGGCACTCTTAATCTTAAAACAGAAATGAACAAAGTCTTTATAGTTCAAAGTTCCCCACCAGCTACTGCTCTAGCTCACATCTTATCTTTACAGTCATGTTCTTCAGAGTCTGCAAAACTTGTTCTCTTCTTCCTTCCTTCTCATTTCTTCTGCAGCCCATGTTGATCAGATTCTGCCCTTGCTGTTCATTGAAATGGCCCTAACACTTTCCCCCATGACTCCCTGGTTACTTACTTAATCAGCACCATCCAGTTGTCATCATTTGTCATCCTTGGCCATTTGACTCACACTTCTTGCCTCTAAAAGCCAACTCACTTCCCTGTTTTCCTAGCTTTTAAATGTCTTTTTCTCAGTGTCCTTTGGCCTTTATCCTCCTCTCATTAAGCCTGCCCCCAACAACTCCCTCCCCCACTCCACCAGCCTCACAGGGACTGGTGGACATGGTGCTTCTCATGCTGTGTGATCTTTGGGGAATTTCCCATATACTCTGTGTTATCAGTCACATGTTTACCAATGCCTCCCTTCCCCATCAAGATACAACTGCTACTTAAATTTTGTATAATTGTTTTCTTCCTCTTTGTAGTTTTCCTACTTTTGTTTACATCTGTGTATTTTACAAAATAAAACAGACTGAGTGGCATAAACCACAGAAATGTATTTTCTACAGTTCTGGAAGCTAAACAGTCCATGGTTAAGGTGTCAGCAGGTTTGATTTCTCCTCAGACCTCTTTCCTTGGCTTTGCAGACGACTGTCTTTTCACTGTCCTCACCTGGCCTTTCCTCTTTTCACACATCCCTGAAGTCTACGTGTGTCCAAATTTCCGCTTCTCATAAGAACACCAGTCACATTGGAGTAAGGCCCATCTCAATGGCCTTTGAAGTTATCACCTCTTTAAAGGTCCTACATTCAAATACAGCCATGTTTTGAGGTGCTAGGGATTAATATTTCAACACATAAATTTTGGTCTTTTTGAGATTTTTTTTATCTACTCTATTCTTATCAATCATCTTTTACCAGTGAGTCCTTTCCACATCATAAGAAAACTATTAATACTTGACTTTTTCTATAAATATTTTCTTTTCTTTTTAGTGTTCCTACATTTGTTTAGCTCCCTAAATAATATGTTATTTTTTGAAGTTTATACATATGGAATCATATTGTATATATGCTGTGGTGACTTGTTTCTTTCATCTACTGTTAGTTTTTAAAGATTCATACATGCCAACGTTTGTAGCTGCACTTCATTCATTTTTACCATTGTTTTGTACTTCATTTTCGGAGAAGGCCATGACACCCCACACCAGTACTCTTGCCTAGAAAATCCATGACTAAGAGTCAGACATGACTGAGCGACTTCACTTTCACTTTTCACTTTCATGCATTGGAGAAGGAAATGGCAACAGACTCCAGTGTTCTTGCCTGGAGAATCCCAGGGATGGGGGAGCCTGGTGGGCTGCCGTCTATGGGGTCTCACAGAGTCGGACATGACTGAAGCGACTTAGCAGCAGCAGCAGCAGCAGTACTTCATTTTATAAGTATACAACACTAAATGCATTCATTTTATGGCCTATGGATATCTATTTTCTAATATTTTGACTGTTATGAACAATACTACTATAAATAATGCTGGGAAATATCTTTTGGTGACCATGACTTTTTCTTTTTAAAAGTGGAATTAAACAGTTAAAGGATATATGCAAAATTAACTTTACCAGGTATTGCCAAACTTTTCCAAATACATTGAGAATATTTAGTCCCTTCTCTGGGGAGATTATTTTGTTCTATGCCTTCACCAACAATGGGCAGTATTTGCTACTGCCACCCTGCCCATCTACAGTTTAATATATTTTGAATCAAATCATAAACTGTTGTACAGGAAGAGAATGGTGCCTGTACACATTGATTTTTGCCACTGAATCTAGGACTCACTGGGGTCCCAAGTATTCCAATTCCTTATCTGACAATTTATGAAAGACCAAGCGAGGTCTGTTAACCAGGGAATTAATTTAATATTTTTCTGAGATCTCCATATTAATAGGATTGAAATATAGTTGAAGTCCTATTGACTATGTGAAGCTAATTGCTTAAGTTCTCCAAAACATTTTTCACAAGAGTAGTTTTTGATGATTTAATTTCAAATAAATGTGTTGTTCTAAAGGATAGCTAACATTTTTGTTTCCTATTCCTTTCTCAGAGGTCTTTGGAAATAGCTTAATAAAGTAAACCCAAACATTACTTTGGGAATAATTATCAGAAGAATGTATATCAATTGGATAAATAGACAGTTGTAAAACAAAACTTTTGGCCTAGGCACTAATCTGGATAGGAAAGTATTCAGATGATTTAAAACTTCCAAGTAGTATAAAATGATTCAGCAGAATATACTGAGAGTGGTCTGATTTTCTTTTTCCAGAAGACTTACAATGTAAACCAAAATAAGCTACATTACTATTTTATTTTCTCAAGATTTTTGAAAAATTAAGTTGAGCTTATGGCTCCCTCTCTGAATTCTGAATGATGTCTTTGAAAAAAAAAAAACTACTAATTTACTCTGGTTTTGAACTTAATATTTCCTATTTTTATTATTTAACCTGGGATATTTACATATTTATCTATTTCTAAGATAACTAATATTATTAGTAATCTCTCCCCATTTAAATGTAGTCACTAGATAGTCATAAAATCAATCTTTTTAAAATTTATTTGTATTTTGTAACTGTCAATCTGGTAGTTGAGTGGTCTACAATGGAGTGATGGTGCTGAACTGTTCTGATGGTTATTACCATGCATTTAACATGGTATTTTACCATTTTCAAAACATTTCCACATACAAGTGTCATCAGAATAAGTGACCTGTCCAGCTGTAAATTGGCTATTTCTATTTTATGAAAAGTTAGAGATCACAGTGATACTAGTAAGTGCCAAGGCTAGAACTACAGTCTTCTTCTCCTGAATCCTTCACTAGGACATTTTTCTTTTTCCTGACATTCCAGGCCATTCTCATGATGCAAATGAACAGCATATTCACTGGTTCTATTTGAGTAAAATGATTGCCCATTGGCTAGAGATTTCACAGTGAAGTGGACTCTTTGGGAAAAGATAAAAATTGCCAATAACATATAGGACCATATACTCTTAGGTTAAATTGTATTTTTAACTTAGTCAATTCTGTGTTTTATTTTGCAAGGGCAGAAATGACTTGCATCTACCCACAATACAGAAATAGATTCATTTGTTCAGCAACAGATAAATACAAACAGTTCTAGTTTAGGAAAAATGCAGTGTCCAACTTTTATGCAGTCCCAGATACTGCTGAGTGATGGGAAAGCTAAGTGTAAAGCCTCAAGATTATAATGCAATAAATGGAAAATATTATAAAGTGTAAGGAAATGCAAAGAAATAATTGTTTTTGGAGGAAGAACTGGGTATTCGAATTCATTGCTGTGCTATGAATAGCCATACTTCAAAAATTCTACAGAAACTGGTATTTTTTCACTTAAACCATCAAGTTGAGTGGAGTGCTGCATATATCATATATAGACTTGTGATGTGTGTGGTAGACATGGGTAAGGCAGAAGCTGGAGGAGAGAAGGCAACAAATTAGAGGATGCAAAAGGTAGAGTTGTTTTATCTGGCATTTCTACCTTCCTCTTCCTCCCTTTCATCTTCCTCTTTCTTCTCTTCTCTACTCTCCCCTTCTAGGGCACAGGGTTACAATTTGATTCACAGTCCTTGCCAGCGATTGTGGTACTAGGTATGGTTCATTCATCCCAGCCTCTGCTGGCCTTTGAAAACAAGCCCCATGTCCCTGCTCTGTTTGTTGTCAGGAATGAATGGCTCAGAGCAGGAATGTTTCCCAGACGGGAGGTGAAGGGGTCAGTCTGGACCTCTGGACATTTGCTGTGCTTAACTTGCAGGCATGTCATGTGAAAGGAAGGGTGACTCCCAGCGCTTCTGACGGCAGTTTGTATATACGCCGCAAAGCGCTGCTCAGATCATGAGATTGCCTGTCAGGTCATCTGCTGTGAAATCCATTATGAAAAACACCCGGAAACTGATGCCTGACTTGAAGTCCTTAGTTTACTAAATTGCAGAAATTATCTTTGGAAGGTTTTGTCACTTTTATATTTTTTTTTTATAAAAAAAAATAATGTTTGCAGTAATGCCTCATGCAAAGTGCTAGTTGAATGAATCTGTCACTGAAACTTCAATTCCAGATTACCACACTGAAAGATCTGCTATTATAAATGAAAACACATCTTTAGAAAGTTCACAACAGTTTGAAGTAGATGAGCTATTGAAATGCAATAGAAAAATCTACCCTTTACAGATTAGTCAAACAGTGATTGTAGTCCAATATGTAAACACAGTCTCACTTTATTGTCAGGGTAAAATGGCCCTTAACGTGCTACTCCGAGAGCAGGGTAACATTACCTAGGCCTACAAATATCTGTAAGAATTTCTTGCTTGTGAGCATGGCACAGAATTCAAAGGTAAATGGAAAGTTGTTGTATTACCAAACCATTAGACTTTCTAGATAAGTTTTTTTTTTTTTTAATCTCTATGAGCTCTGAACCACACTTTACTAGAAGAATGTTAATGAGGAGGTCTTAGGAAACCGTTAAAAGTAGGTTTTATCCAAAGAGGCCTATAGGAGCCACATCTTTGATGGGACAAGACCAAGTGTGATTAAGTTGGTCTCACACCCAGTGCACTGTGCTGTTTATTGAAGGGTATAGAGGTGGGATCTCCTTTAGGTTTATGTATTGTCCCTTCAGAAGAGGATTATTTAATGGTATTTTATTACTAATGTGCATGCTGTGCTAAGTTGCTTCAATCGTGTCTGACTCTTTGTGACCCCATGGACTGTAGCCCACCAGGCTCCTCTGTCCATGGGACTCTCCAGGCAAGAATATTGGATGGGGTCGCCATGCCCTACTCCAGGGGATCTTCCCAAGCCGGAGATTAAACCCACATCTCTTATGTCTCCTGCATTGGCAGGTGACTTCTTTGCCACTAGTGCCGCCTGGAAAACCAGCTACAACTGTGAGCTATGCTTTTTTAAAATTTGTATTTATTTAGTTTTGGCTGCACTAGGTCTTCATTGCTACATGCAGGTTTTCTCTAGTTGCAGTGAGTGGGGATTACTCTTCCCTGCGGCTCATGAGCCTCTCATGTGGTGGCCTCTCTTGTTGTGGAGCACAGGCTCCAGGGTGCATGGGCTTCAGGATTTGCAGCACGTGAGCTCAGTAGTTGCTGCTCCTGGGCTCTAGAGCTCAAGATTGGTGGTTGTGGTACACGGGCTTCGTTGTTCCACAGCATGTGGGATCTTCCTGGACCGGGGATCAAACCCATGTCCTCTGCAATGGCAGGTCAATTTTTTACCACTGAACCACCAGGGAAGTCCTGTGCTCTTTATAATTAAGATTGTACTTCTTTAGTTTGCCAAATGACAAGAAATTGTGCTAAGGAAAAAGAAGTGGAACTTACAAGGTGGGAAGACTAAAGAAGAGAACCTTGAGGATCTTGCACAAATAAATCAGAATCTTACTGGACCTGCAATTTTTACATCAAGACAAACTCTCTACAACATTTTATACTGAGTGCGTTTATAGTCAAAACCTTGAAAGTGATGATTCAGCTTCAGAAAGTAGTTGAGTTTGGCAAGGAAGGAGACAAAGAAGAAAAGCTCTGAGCATGAGAAAAGAAACTCAGAGTTCTTTTCTCTTTTGTATTTTCCTTATCCTGAAATAAATATCTTTAGAAGGGACATGGTCACAGCTATCCATTTAGATTTCAAGGTTGGCCATGGCACGAATCACTACTACACCCTTTTTATTTGCATAAAGCAATTACTCCCATGGTCAGTGACTTTAGAGTTGTCTAGACAACATGCTTCAGATGGAATCAGTGACCTCAGATACACCAGGCAAACTCTAAATTAGTGATGAGTGGAGCTGGAAGGAGGTATTATAGTAGTTATAAACCATAAGAAGGTATTTAAATAGATAGATAAGACACATGCAAATCTTTTCATTGCCATGACAACCATCTTGATATAGGTTTTCCATATGTAGCAAGAAGGGCAGAGTAAAAGGCATTGGGAAAATAGCAGGAACCTGTAATGAAAATGAACCCTGTCAGGGGATTAGTCCAGATCTTGGTCATTTATTGAATTTTAATAGAATACAAACTTCTATAGTAACACACTACTCACTGGGTCAAAGGACCATCATTTTCAAACCGCAGCTGTAAACTTCTCAGCTATATGGTTACATCCCAGGTCCCAAGTCTTCACAATGGCTCTGATAGACCCAAGAAAGGAGGGAAGGAAGAATGCCAGAGTGCTACCCAATGCAGATTCTTTGGTACCCCCTGCCCCAGAGAGCTTTTCAGAGAAGGGTTTGTCCAGTATTCAGATGCGTAACTGGTAAGCATGTCTTGTTTGTTTGTGTTAATCAGAGAATCTAGTGAACACCTAAATAATCACATCATGCAATGGCTTCATGAAATGTATTTCATTTCAAAGGAGGATGGAATTTCTTCTTGTGCAACTGCCTTGAGGGAAAAGGAGGGACATGCTGCCTGCCTTCCTCTCCTTTTCCAATTTTATTTACCTCCCTTCTCCTGAGCTCTTATTTCTCTGTTTCTATCTCTTTTCTGCTGGAGTTCTTCATTTCTTCTTAGTACTGAAATACTGTTGAGTCAGGGTAGCTCTAGGCACTGGTGGTATTCCTGTGGCCTGGTGAAGCTCCCTCCAGCCGTACTTCCTTCTGCCTCTTTCCTCAGAGAGAATCCAGCCTCTCACCGCAACCTGGTTCACCCAGAGCATCAGCTCAGAGGTGAGTGACGGAGGTGGGAGAACACAGGGTACCTCCAACTCCATGTAACATTTTCCTCTGCAGATCACAGGCCTTCACAAGGTCTTGGAATGTTTTGAACTATAAATGGCAATTCTGCATGCTACTTTTAAGGCCAAGACTGGTGCCCGCAGAGTCATTAAATTTTTTCATTCAGATCTTTGTAAGTACAGTCAATGTATAGATTCCTTTTGACACAAACCGGTACTTCAACACACAGGGGAACACTGGTTAAAACAAGCTATTTTATTAATTAAAGTAATAACAAATAATAACCCTAAACTTCGATATGTTTAGTGCAAGTCTTGGCTCAGTCATCTGTGTTCTGAGGCTATTTTAAAATATGCATGTCCTTCATGCTCTTTCTAGCAGAAAGACTCCTCTTTCCAATCACACAATAACTTAAGTGCTAATTTGGCCATAACTCTTATAAAACCAAATTGTATGGTGTATTATTTAAATATGATTCATCTAAAAACCATTTAAGTGACAGCTTACTCTAGCAGAAGGTAGATACAACAAAGGGTTAAACAAGAAGCACCCTTCAGCAAAGCACAATTTAAAATCTCATTCATCAGATTCCACCTGTCCTTCGAAAAACATTCTAACTTTACAGAATTTGAAGACTAACCATAGCCTGGAAAACTGTTGGTATTAGCACTGTAGGGCATCCTGGGTACTGATGTCTCAGTTCCTTACCCAGAATACGTGTTCTGTCTGACAAATCTGGGGGGTGTTGTTTTGCCTTCAAGATAGTCAGATGTTCCTTTTTTGACATCTGGGGTTTTAATTAACAGTCTCGCCATGTATTTAAAGCAAAATGAACTTGGTCGGGTCTGGACAATGCTGTGAAGCATTTTTATTTACGAACGCCATCCCTGTCATGTTAATTTGTACCAAGTTCTGATTTATCCTAAAAGAACACATTACACAGCGGATTTGGAGGAGTTAAAGGGAATCTACAGGGTGACTTTAATCTTTATGTCTTTATATACTGGAGGGCATTTTACTGCCCCTCTGCACTGCTCTCACTACACAATCATTTTCTGCTTTAGAAATGTAGCCATTTGGATCAATAGTTACAGTACAATATATTGTACTTCTGATGGGGGCCTCCTAGGACAGTTAAGAAGCACTGGCCGTGGTACTTTCACCAAATGCTTGGCTAGTCTCTGAAATCCATTTCTTTTAAAAAAAGAATTAGGACAACATACATAGAGTCAAATTTATAGGCATTATAATGAAATTTTACTTATTCTACTTGTGTATATTAAAATAATATTAGGAAAAATGGAGTGCAAAAGAACACTTTGCAGCTTGAAAAATAGAGATTTTGAATGGGACACCAGAACAGTAGCAGCTAGAAGTAGCTGTCTTTTGGAATTTGTAGCTGCGCTAGCAAACACTGAGATTTTGGATTTGGCTTCTATTTCTAGATCTTGTGATGACTGTACACTTCTAATGTTGGAAAGAAAGGGGAGAAAAATCCCTGAGATGGCCACAGATGTTTGCAGAGTGTGATGGTGGAGTTAGCAAATATATATAGAAGTTATATGTCTCTTAAAGTGTTAAATGTAGGCTGCAAGTTGAGGATTTTACTGTAAATTCTTTATCTATAAACAAACTGGGTTATCACAGCTGTTTATTGTACTGCCAGCCCTGATCCTAACCTTTATGTCTTTATTGCTTACATACCATTCCCTTGTTTATGTGTCTGTACCATTCGGTGCCCTTGAACTTGGTCCCTCAGAGCCCCGACCCCTGCATGCTTGCTCACTCAACTCCACTCACGTCTGCAATCAGTAAATCTGAGACAGGCCCTGGCTGATAGCGGAGCTGCAGTAGGGCAATTAACACAGAACTAAAGTGTCATTCCTGGCACGGTGGGGAGAGCGGCAGACCACAGATGACAGTTCTCAGTTCTGAAGCTGTGACATCCAGGCCAGACCTGGAATTATAGGGAACAAGGGGAAAAAAGGGAAAGAGGGAGCGAGGAGGGGTGCATTTTGGGGGGAGAGAATTCCTCAAAGAAAAGCGCTGAGTGGCTTCTCTTTGAAGAATTGTTTATTCCCTGTATCAGATTCCAGCTGTCTGACCAGTTAATTGGATGAATACCTAGAGGAAAACATTCTGTGCACTGAGTGAATTGGGAAAAACGGGCATCTTTCTTTTCTCTTTAGAAGGAGAAAGTGCTTTTTCTTTAAAAAAAAAAAAATCACCAACTTTCAATCACCTTTTAATGGTGTTCCTGCCAGACTTAGATTAAAAAAAGGAAAAGAAATATCTTTTATTAAGTGCCTCCCCCCACCTTTTTGCCCACTCACGGTTTTCCCTGCAGCCACCTACATGCTCCGACTCTGATATCTTAATAAAGTTAGTGTTGAATAGAAGCAGGGCACCCAGGCAGCTGCCTGCTGAGGGGCAGCTTCCCATTTAGCCCCTTTCTCTAAGTAGCTCTGGAGACCCACCTATACAATGAGATAAAGCTGTTCTTAATCCCCAGGTCCAGAGGACCCTCAGACCACCAGGGGGCATTGTGGATCCTGAGCTTGGACATCCAGGTGTCAGCTTCCTGGGAGCTGTGCAAGTCGATTTTGAAAGCAAAGCCAGCCTTTCCTTGGATTGAATGCTCTCTCTCCCCCTCCTTCTCCCCACTCCAGACTTTGCCTGCTACTCTCCTCAAATATTATTGCTTTTCATGGGACTATCTCCTATCATTAGGAAACCATAGTTAGTAATAGAAGCTATCATTCATTAAGTACTTAATTGATGTGCTTCACTGGGCTTCCCAGGTGGCTCAGACAGCAGACAATCTGCACCCAATGTGGGAGACCCGTGTTCAGCCCCTGGGTTGGGAAGATCCCTTGGAGTGGGGAAATGATAGCCCACTCCAGTATTCTTGCCTGGAGAATTCCATAGACAGAGACAGAGGAACCTGTCTATCATGCATAGGGTTGCAAAGAGTTGGCCATGACTGAACTAACACACAATAATTGGTGTCATGTGTTCTGTAGACTGTATCTTATTTATTTCTCACCAATACCAAAAAAAATAAAGAAGCAAACCTCATAAAACCTGGATTATTCTTTTCACATTCCAGATAAAAAAGCTGAAAGTCAGAACAATCAAATATCTTGCCCAAGGCCAAAGGGCTATAAAATGTAGAACCAAATTAAAACCTATACTGACGCCAGGAAATCTGTCTGTCTCTGTCAAAATGTGAGCCTCTGTCTCGTCTCTTTCCATATTGGCTATGCAAGCTTCAGACAGTCCCTGATTGCTCTATATCTCAGGTTCCTTACCTATAAAGATAGGGATAATAAACCTAGTAGGACTGTCCTGAGGATTCAGTGAGGTGATGCTGCGTACACAAAGTACATCTAGCACATCTTAAGAGTCCTATAGATATAGTTATTTTTGTCATTGCTGTTGTCATCATCACCATCATCACCTTGCTTTCACCATTCACAATGAGGAGGTGAAGGATTAGCAAGTTGAAGAAGTCAGTGTGATCATTTGAACAAAATAATTTTCCATCCACAGAAGAGAGGAAGAAGAAAAGAGTTGGATTTTAGACACGAGGATTTATTTGTGAAGTATCACATAATTCCATTCAGTTGGGCACTGAGGTCACACAAACAATGGATTGTTTAAAAGGAGCTCTGAGACTGACTTCTTTACGTGAATGATTTGTTAGTAATGTAGCTAATACGGCTTTGGCATAACTGTATCTCATACTATTCCATGGTTGTGAAATGAAGGCAGTTTTTTTCTCTCCAACTCTGCTTTATGGACATGATATATTGGATTTAGCATCTTGTCCAGGAAGGTAAGATTCATGTTCTGAATACACATTTGATAGTGTGATGCTCCATATTAGCACTAAGTGGATTATTGAACTCAGTTTTAAAGGATGTGGTGATGGAATAGTTAGGTACTATGGTGGTTTCCCATACATGCTGGGGTAAATCCATCTACCCAGCTTCATGATTCATCACTTCCCAGCACATCACACTACACAGGTGCATCTGTATTCTAGCAACATGGAGAACACAGGAAGTGACCGGTGTGCTCAGAAATTATTACAGTATCAAGACTGGTGCTATGTAGTATGCATAATGAAAATAAAATAATTGTTAGTTACTATTCTGTAGGAAAACTAGGTGAGAAATCTTGAAATTTTGAGTTCACCATTGAAATCACTAAAGATCACTCCTTAGAAATGGCAGTTGCTAGGAACGTGCTCCTAATGGATGCATTTGTGTTTGCATTTATTATTGCCTTTGAAGCATTTTGGATGTGACCCATGGTTTAATTGAAGGGCATCAGAAGTGAATATCCCTCCACCTCATTCCCATGCCTCTGCTAATTCCACTTTTACTTTAATTTGTGTTTGCCTGATAGGTGATAGTGGTGTTTGTTTTTTTTTGTTTGTTTTTTGTTTTTTTTTTGGCAGAAAAAAAACATTTCTGAGACTAAAGTTTGAGGAATTCTTAATGGCTTACTGCCTTCCTAGAGACTCAGGACATTATATTTGAATTTTAAAATTATCCAAAGCACTTTAATTTTGCTTGGCCTAGACTTGCCTAAACTTATTTAACCATAGAATTCTTGAATTATTGAATAATAGTGTATAACTGTGGCAGAATTGTCTGCTGAACCATCTGAATCTGGGTACAGTCAAGAGAAGGAAAATTATGGACCATGTAGGGCACAGAAGAAGCAAATCACCTCTGCCCAAATGCCCTGGTCACACCTAACCACAAGGAAAGCCAGAAAATGTAATGTTGCTGGTTCCCAGAAGGAAAAGGAACTGTGACTTGGGAATAGCTAGTTGTGTTTCCCTACATATGTCAACTGATAACTTCTTTCAGAAAGAAGATCCCACAATCCAGAGACAGTCTGGGCCATGTTCTTTTACCTCCTTGAAATATGACTAGATGCTGTCTAAATTTTTCCCCCCTAAGACCTACAAGTTTGTCTTTAAGGAATGCTTGTTAATGAAGCAGACAAAATTTCTGCTATTATTTAAGTTCAACGTTCTGATGGATCTTATTTCTCTGAATTACAACATTGAAGAATCAATATAAATCTTAATTCAGTAGAAGAAGGGAGGGAAGATGGGGTTATGTGGCTCAGATACAGATCTTTCTGTTGTTATGGGTTAACACAGAGATAGAGTTTAGAGACTGGGAAGGAATGGTTGTTCATAACCCATTTGGAAGCATTTCTTATATATCAGATGTCTTCAACCAGCTTTAGACCAGTAGTGGCTCACACTCAATTCATGATTGAATTGTCTGATGAATATTTGAAATGTTGATACCCTGTGCTTTGAGTTGAAAAATGGATATGTAGGGTTTGAAATTTAGGCAGGCAGGAAGTAAACTGACATGCTGGTGTGAAAGTTCTGAATCCAGACTTGCTTTTTCTGTAAGGCACATATTCAGCTATTAGCCCATTGGAGTAGAGAACAGGACTGCTTGAGGGTAGGAGCAGAAGGTTTCTGGAAAAGAAGTAACAAGTTGACTCTAGCTCTGTGACATCCATAGAGGTGATATCATATCTCCACCTTTCATTTGGAGCTGGAAAATATAGTAAAGATAGTTTTAGTGACCATTATTGAGCCTCAATGCATATAAAATAAATAATTTTATAAAGAAAAATCACATCCCTATGGATCTAGGCTAGGTTATTTCAAAACCCATCTTGAGAAGTTTAACTCAGATCAACTCATAATCATACTATTTATTGAGTTAGACCATATCTTTGAAATAATCTAATTTCCTGATTTTATAGGAGATAAAATTAAAAGTCAAAAAAGGCAAAATGGCCTGGCCAAAATTGCATGTTGTTTGTGGCAGAAATGGTCATAAACTTCATGTGTTTAATGGCATGCCCAATCTCTAGGTGATCATTTATTTCAAAATATTTAAATAATCCATCTATATAGCTATTTACTTAGCACAAATAAACTTAGAGAGCACTGTGAATTTAGTGAGGTTTTTTTTTTTTCAAAACTATTTTCTGTGTACTGTGATAGGTGCTGGATTTACAGTTAGTAATAACAGAAAGAAGCCAGAGGTGGTTGTGAGGAATAAATGAGCTAATAAGGTGTTCACTTAGAATGCAGTTTGGCAAATAGTGAATGATTAATGAATGTTCGCTGTTGTTTCTGTTGTCATTGTCATCCTTGTTATTCTTACCTTTATGGAACTTTAGTAAAACAAGAAAACATCTCCCCATTTGGTTTCTTCTTTGCAAAATCTCACTCCTCGTGGCTTGTGGCTTCAGGAAATCCAATGCATCCTGTAAGAACCCTTGATACAAGCCCCTTATTCTTCATGGACTTCATTCCTTTGTGATTCCAAGCCAGAGCTTATTTGGTAAGAGGTTTCCTGGGAATATTTATAGTTAGCAGCTGATTTGGAGCAGACAAATGATTTAAGCATTATAAGCAGCATGTATTAATACTTTTTAGTATTTTTTTTTTCCCGAATTAACTATCTTTGCAGTTGTAGCAGCTACTAAACTTTTCAGGGAAAGATAAGAAAGGAGAGTGGGAGAGAGGAAGGGAGAGAGTGAGAAAGAGAGATCAATGGGGTGATTATGCAAGTTTTAAAATTTATAAATACTAAGGAAGTGCTACAGTGGGTGTTGCAGGGACAACAAAATGGGTGAGGTCCATCTTCAGGCTTAGAGGACTTTGTCATCTACTCACGGAAATAAAGAAAGTGCACAAAGAAGAAGACATAGAGTAGACACCTGAAGCTCTGTAAAGGAAACAAAAACAAAGAGAAATCACATTAGACAAGAGGGCACTTGCCTTTCAAATCATCAAGAGCAGTGACCACTTGGCCAAAGAAGGTGTTGAATTTAGGATGAAACAGCACTTCTCTAGTGTTCTAATAGCACAGGTTGTTTGCTTGTTTGTTTACTATAAAAATTTATGTTCCAAACTGCCTGTTGTTGCATTAGCATTTATTTGTGCACTAACAGTGCACCCTGTGTCTGAGAGAATTTCTCTTCAAGTGTTTCAAGTAAAAAAAAAAATCAGGTATAACAAAGGTGCGAAGGGGTGTAAACTCAGAGGCAGTATTGTTTGGAAATGTAAAGCCTCAATGCTGAGCCACCATACAGGATTCAAAGGCGGGGATTGAAGTAGACAGAAATGTAGACTGAAAGAAGGGGCTTATTTTCTGTATAGAGGGACATGCTGGAGTTTCAAGCTTTGGAAATCTTTTACAAAAAACATTCTGTTCTAAAACTTGGTGAATAAAACTATCAAAACAACACTCCACTAAAATGGGAAGCAACCTAGATAGATACCTTTCATTTAAAGTACATCATCAATGTTATCAATCAGTTCTTGAGAGTTCCTCCACACAGTAATCACTGCAAACCAATCATTCAAATTATTGTAACTTTAAGTACATGAAGAAAGGGAATAAGGACATGCTCAGTTGATAGCAAATAGCTATTTTAAAGAACCAAGTCAAATTAATTTGATCTTCAGGCAGATATATTTTTTTCTGTTCTATGAGAATGTCTAGATTCTTGATAATTGCTAATTGTTTATTTCAACTATATTAAATGCTTCTTTGGGGTGGAAAATCCATTTCACACCCATCCTTAATTCCTCCTATCATAATGACTGTGTTGATATCATGAAAATCATAATGTCCACATACTTTCCAATTATCAGCGTAGCCTCTACTGGTGGGGCTTCCCTGGTGGTTCAGATGGTAAAGAGGCAGGAGACCTCCTGCAAGGCAGGAGACCCAGGTTCAATCCGAGGGTGCAGAAGATCCTCTGGAGAAGGGAATGGCTACCTACTCCGATATTCTTGCCTGGAGAATTCCATGGACAGAGGAGCCTGGTGGGCTACAGTCCATGGGGTCACAGAGAGTCAGATGTGACTGTGCAACTAATACTTTCACTTTTTTCTCTACTAGTACACAACTTAGTGCTTTTATCTTTTATTCATTCATTCATTGAAGTGTCATTGATTATTTACTATATGCCAGATACTCTTAAATCTTGGAGATTAAAAGATTGACAAAGATATGTGCCAGTTATCTCTGCTGCCCTTCCAGAGTCACCCTTTGCTTTTCCTCTCATTGTTCTATACATGGGAGCCTGATTTTTATAAACATTATTAATGAGCTCTTTTGAGCTATGAGCCAATGAGATGCCCTGGAGGGAGGTAAAGGTTGGGGTACTTTTTGCCCCCAGTCCCCTCTCTCTGGCAGGTTGCTCTATGTGGCTATGTTCTACTGTTGAAGAATTGTATCCTATCGGGAATTGCTTTCACAAAGCTATTCTTTCTGGGTTCTGACATCTGCTCCTTCCCCTAGCCTCTTTAGGCCAAGGGCGGGGTGGGTAGAGAAACTGCTGTTACTAGGTCAATACTGCTCTTTCGTGGCTTCCTTCACACAAATTTCAAATAACTCCTTTTAAAAATTCTGTTCAAATTCTCACTTTGAGAATGGTCTCTTTCTCACCATGGCTATCTGATATACCATGCTTCTTCCCTTCAATCCTGAATGAACACCTGTTAATGTTAATAATTACAAATCTTCTAGACCCCACTGGATTCAGATAGTTGCGGTGATGGCCCAACTGATAAAATAACTTTATCACAGACTCTTCTTCTGTTGCAAATGTGTGCTCATATATTTTTTCATCATTTCTCGATATGAAGATATTTCCTGTCAAGCATTCCAGTAGGATCTTAATGGTTAAAAATACTCTGTAACTAAAAATGCCCTTTCTTTTTAGAACACATAACAAAGACATTACAATGGATAACAAGGTTTGGATAAGGAGTGTCATGTAAGGCGACGTGTATGTTCTGATCTCCTGCTCAGCTTCCAGTCTGTCTAAATAAGGCCTGTTGTAAAAATCCATTCACCATGTCATATCTTTTTATGCCAGAATACTTGTACATCCGCATATACTTAGAAAACAATGAAAAATTCACGTTCACCTTCTTTCTCCCATTCACAATCTCTTCTCACTTACTGCTATGCCTGCTTTTCTGAAGACATGAAATCTGTTGTGCTTTCAGTATGGAATTCTAACAATTTTTTGGATAGTTCTTAGATTCCCAACCCGCCCCCACCCCCCCGCCACCGCAACCCTGTTTCCCTTTTACCTTCTTAAAAAGATGAAGTCTTCATAACTAGAGGAAACATTAAAGGTGACTTTTTAATTCTGTATTTCCTGAATGACTATTAAGATGTTTTAATATATAACAAAAATGTATTATTTTTCACATTGTCCTCAATTTTCTTCTTAATACAACCCAACATCCTATTTATTTATTTATTTTAATCTTTTCCTGTATGTCAAGTCAACATACTTTTTGAGCTATTGATGGTGGCGTCTCAATTTCTTTCTTGAGAGGCTGTGGGTAATTCAGATGCCATTAGTGTACTGTGTATGAGTAGTCTGAACTGCTTCTTCCACTAGGTCTTACCTTGAACTTGCTACACTCAATTCCATTCGCCATTGTGGAGCTTGATTACTAAACTGCTTTGGTCTTTCTGAAGTTGACTACCTATATATTTAGTGTATGAATAATTATGTGGTTTTGATAAATTTGCCTCCCTGCTATTCACCCCAGCTTTCAGGTTGTTAATGAACTTATGGAACACGAGTGTCACTTTGATCCAGAGGCCATCAACTAATTTTTGAGCTGATAACTAGTGACTTCTTTCAGCATTCTTTCTTTTAACCAGTTTCCAATCTAATGCTCCTGAAATCCAATGATTTTTTTTTTTTAAGATACCAAAAAGAATCAAACTCTGATTATTTGGTTAAAATAAAAACAGTTAAAGTTTTTATGAAAATGTAACCTACATAATATCCCAACAAGAGTCTAGAGCCTTTTCTGGAATCTCAGCCCTCATGACCACCATTTTGCAGAAGTGCAAATAAAATATTTCCCAAAGATTTCTTCTTTATTAAAAAAGATGTTTAAACATTACTAACAGGCAAGGCATTATGGGATATAACTTAAATGCAATTTGCCAACATGAATTGCCAATCAAGCTACCCATTTATTGGTTATTTACATGTGGAACACATTGTGCAAGGTACTCTAAGGCAGATCAGAAGTTTAAGGCTTACTTTCCTACCTCCTTTGGAAAAGTAAAACAAAAGCATGGATTTAACACAGGAGCTTACAAAGAAGTCTGTAAGAATACATGTAGCAATATGATGGAATTAAAAAAAAGAATTATAAGCAATTTTATGTTTAATTGTTAAATTACTGTTAGAAGCAATAAACCTTAAGTGTTCTCAGAAGGCCTTATTTTAGTGCTTTTGTAGTGGAATGGAAAGAGCATGGACTTTGGAGGTAGGCTTTGGCTTGAATTTTCTGAGTGAGCTCTGGGCTTGCTCATCCAACTTCTTAACATCACAACCAGGTGGCTCACAGTTGAAACAACCATGACTTGTTCAAAATTAAATTTTTGATTCAGCTTGTTGTTTCCCTCATCCACTTCCTTCCTGCCTTCCACATGTCAGCAAATACAGCTATGCTTCCAGTGGTTCAAGTTACAAATTTAGAAATTATCTTTGATCCTTTTTTCCTAAAAATTCTCACCTTTCATCCTTCAGCAAATGTATCAAGTCCACCTCTAATATTTGAATCACTTTCTTGTCTTTCCCACTCCGTCATGTTAGCTTGCTTCCTTCATCTCATTTGGAATTTAGCAAGAGCCTCCAACATGCCTTCTAACTTCTGCCCTCATCCTACTCACCCACCTTCCATGAAGCAGCCACTGTAATTTTCTTAAAATTCAATTGCAAAATTTTTCTCTTGATTAAATTTATTCAATGATGGTCACTATATGTAGAAAAAAAAATCTAAACTCATCCCCAAGTTGTCAAGATCCTCCAAGGAACCGGCCCTTCTGACTCTTCATTTCACTTGTGCCCTTCTGTTCTCCCACCCTACTGCCACCCTGGTCTCACCTCAGATCTTCCAATCTGCCAATCTCTTTTCTGCTCATGGTCTTTACACAAATTGCCTCTGTCTAGAATATTCTTTATATGGCTTGCTCCATTGCCTTTAGGTCTTAGATTTCTTTAGGGAAAGATTTTTAGCCACACTATCGATATTCCTTTTAATTTCTAATTTATACCGATTTTGCGATTTTCCTTGTATTTCTTTATTTTTTTCTTTCTTTCTTTTTTTGGTAATTTCTTTTCCTTTTACCTCTATTTGGGACATAATCTCCAGGAGGGTGGGGACTTTCTCTGTCTTGTGCACTGCTGCATTGCCAGTACCTGATGTGTGGTTGGTACTCAGTAAGTATTAGTTACAAAATAACTAAAGAAAAATAAAATAAAATTCTTCTGGCTCCTATTCTACTTTGTATAGCTGTCACCATTTACAGCTTATATTAGCTTTCCTCTTAACCTTTCTAACTTAAACTTCATTTTCTATGACTCAAATTTTGCTCATATCTTAGTAGGAAGATGTTCACTTATGGAGGTCAGACTGAGAAAATATAAGGGCTTTTTAAGCTTTGTGAAATGAGAAGTTTAGGTAAAGCTAAAGAAAGTGGTATTACATTAAAAATATTAAATAAAATCAGAGACAGCAAAGAGAATATTGTATTGAAGGAAAGTGGGTCTTAACCATGTATTTTGAGTAAGATCTCAACTCAATATTTACACTAAAATTGTTCTACATATGAGCTGGAGTATTTTGATACAGAATATGAGAAAGTTCTAAGAATACTTTCTGATGGGTTTCCACAGTCCTCCCCAGAAGAAGGGAGAGCATGAAGTGTCACTACAATAAAAGAGAGAAGCCCTGGGGAGAAATAACTCCCCCCAGTTCAGTGAAACTATGTACTAGTAGCTGAATTGCTAACACTTAATGCAATGTATTGGAGGAGGCAATGGCACCCCACGCCAGTACCCTTGCCTGGAGAATCCCATGGATGGAGGAGACTGGTAGGCTGCAGTCCATGGGGTTGCTAAGAGTCAGACATGACTGAGCGAGTTCACTTTCACTTTTCACTTTCATGCATTGGAGAAGGAAATGGCAACCCTCTCCAGTGTTCTTGCCTGGAGAATCCCAGGGACAGGAGAGCCTGGTGGGCTGCCATCTATGGGGTCACACAGAGTCAGACACAACTGAAGTGACTTCGCAGCAGCAGCAATGCAATGTATTATCTTTCCAACCATACTGTTTCAATTATTGACCATGGCTCCATATTCTTCTATAGAGTTTCACCTAGAAATGGAATAGGTCACTGAATTTCTTTTCTGTAGGTTACCTGAAATCTGGAATCTGAAATGAAACGCAATTCATTTCCCCTTGGCAATATTCTACCTATCACCTCTTTCACAGGTTGGTCCTCCTCTGTTTCATTTTGCCAAGGTCTCAGTAGCCTTGTGTTGCAAAGAGATGTCATCCAAGGATAGGTAGAATCAGAGTGTGACCATAAAAATTACAAGGTGCAAACTAACACTGCAGGCTGGCTGTGTATTTATCAGCAACACCTGGAGACTGTAACACAATCTAATCAGAAAATCACCTAAGTACAAGTTGTCCCATTGGCCACCTCATGTGAAAATGAAACAGCTGTGTAATTTAGCTTTCATGAAAGAAAGTCATATTGTGAAACTTTGATATCTTTATTACTATTGCAATTTATTTATTTATATTGTTTTGATCTTCCTTGGGATCATTGTGTTCCAACATTGTGTTTCTCCAAGTGTATGACATGCATGGTCCATGGTAGTATGGATAATGATTATAAGGGATTCTTTGATGAATTTAAAATAATGTAAGAGTGGTCTATTTATTTTTAGATGTATGAAAAAACGTATGTACAATTCTCAAATCCCTAATTTCTTGCTTAGAACAAAATTAAGCAATGAAATGGGAGTTGACTTAAAGTATATTTTATGATAGAGTAAATAATAATACAAATAATACTCAGATCTCCACAAAATTCTGAGTGTGGTAAGTGACTACTTAAATTTTGGGAAGCATAGTAATATTCTCCAGTTATAATCTATCTTGGTTTATGACAGGGATTAAATAGGCTGAGTAACTTCCTTTTCATTTGGCAACTGATGAAAAAGAAACTTTTGCCTGAGTGAAGCCCCATTTAAAAGTCTTTGCCGTGAAAAATGCTAAAGGTGGAAGTGGAGGAAAAAGAGAGTAGGGATACAAGAGCAAAAAGCAGGGACAAGATTGAAATCAGGGTTCTGGTTTGTAACAGCATCCTTTTGTGCCAGGCTGGTAAGTGGAGGAAATACACTTTGGGAACCTGGACTATTCAAACTCTTAAAACCTCTCCACAAAAAGAGCTTTGGTGAATCTGAGGCTCTGCATTTGCCAGCCACAACTGAATGCTTTATTGCCGTCTGGAAGTGTTTATTTTCTGAACATAAATTCAAGGGACAGATTCAAGGCATGTCTAGAAATAAAGCATATCATCATGTGAACTGAGCTGACAAGGACAATTTACTGTACCCTGCATTTGTTCTGGGCCAATCGGAGGAGAGCCAGTGATTAACATTCTAAAATCCCTGCTGTTCAGTTCTGATTGTCCCTTCACTGAACTTTGAGATGGCATGGATTAACCCCTGAGGGGCTCCAGCGCAGAGCCCTGAGCCAAGAAGGGACCTTGTTTTACCCTAGAAGATATATGCAGCTTCAAGATGTCCCTGAATCCACAGGAGGGGCTGATCCTATGCGTTAGAGGGCTCTGGGAAGAAAGGAACAGCCAAGAGCCAGTCTTTTGCTGAGAAAGCTGAGGTTTTGGATTTACAGGCTACATTCCTGTATTATTCTGCAGTAAAGATGAGTGAAGTGTTCATACTGATGGTTTGAACAGGGACTGCAAGCCTGATAATTGGGAGAGGCAGGAGAAGATAGTGCTTAAGAGCATGAATTCCGGAATTTGGTAGAGTTGGATCTGAATGACAACCCCATCATTTATGTGTAATTTATTAATGCATTTATTTAATAATTTATATTAATGCAGTTATGTGCAAATTATTAATGCACCTGACTTTCCGGTTCTTATTTACAAAGTCAAAATTGTAGCACCCATCTCATATGCAAGCTTTGAGAATTAAATGAGATGATATGTAGGAAGGGTCTGGCTCAATAAATACTTCTCCCATAATTGTTGTTATTTACTAATTATTATTATTATTATTTTGTTCACATGCCACCCAAGAAGAATCTTCAGGGGAAATTTTTGCTATTTTTTCCCTGGAGGTATGAATGCTATTTTGCATGCTATTTCTAGAAAACCTAACCTCAGCTATGGGTGGCAATGTTTAATCCATTACTAGAGTGAGTGTATAATTTTGAAATCATTTTCAAACTGTAAGGACTTTAGATTGAAAAAACCCTTCAGTTTCAAAACACCTCAATTGAGTAAATTTTAGAATAGCCTATGGAGGTAAATTCACAGTCAAATAACTTGCAATCACTTTGATGTGCAGCGTATTAGAAAAACAAGCCTAGAATTAAGTTGAAGTTGGAAAAAGAAACTGGCTAGGGTAATATGATTTATCTGAGGTTGAGATTTCAGTATGTGTTCCTTTCCATTATACAAATGACTAGATGCTTACAGTTTGAATGTGTACATGATAAGAAAGCCTTTTCTACCTCCCAACTTCCTCCCTCTGCTTCTGGTCTCTGCTCTAACAAGGAACAAATATCAACAGTTGGAAGTCAGGCAGCTGGGGCAAGGGGAGGGGGTGGGTCAGGAAGAAGAATCACTAGGAAACATTTATCTGAAAGGACATAATTTACAATCTTGCATATTTTTTCCTGAGAGACTTCTGAACATCCTATTGAGTTTCTGGATAGACAAAAAGGATTTTAGAAGCATGGGTTTTATCTTACTTAACATTAACATGTGGTCCTTAAACATTCATCTAAGAGATAAAGAACAGTATCATTGAATTTAGGGGGAAAAATCCTACGAGTCTTTTTGTCTATTTTGATGGTTCTATAAGAGACATTTTCATGGCAAGTTGATTTGTGAGCTGAGAGTATCCAAAAATAGAGCCTGCCTTCCTTCCTACCCACTCCCTCCTCCTTTTTGTCCATTTCTCTCTCCTTTTCTTCTTTCTTTTGTCTTTCTACCTCCTTACTATGTATCTCTTTTTTAAGATTTAAAAAACAGTATTTAATTTGTTATTTGGCTGCACCAGGTCTCATTTGTGGCATGCAGGATCTTCACTGCAGCACGTGAATTCCAAGTTGTGGCACGTGGGACCTGTCCAGGGATTAAACTTGGGCCCCTGCCTTTGGAGCATGGCGTCTCAGCCACTGGACTACCAAGGAGGTCCCCCTACCATGTATCTTTTGATTCTACCTGTCTATTAAGATGAGCATTTAAAAGCATACTATGGATTATTCTTTATTTTCAATTGTGCCTCAATTTGACTTGTGTAAAATAGAGATCAGGGTAACCCAAGTGGGGTTCTGATTCCTAGTTTTGCAGGCTTATTGTCAATTATGTTTGTTTATGACATCCGACTTACCAATATATTTCTCAACTATCTATATAACAAATAGCCTATTATTAGAAATTTACAAATAGAGGAATTTTAAAAACTGGCTAAATAGCATGCTTTGCTTCTCATAGATAACTCTATATATTACAACTTCTGTTTAATAATTGACGTTCTTGCTTTTAAGATATTAACAATTTAATCCTTGTCCTACTTAATCCTCTTTTATAATGAAAAGTTCAGTGTGTTCTTTGAGTCTTGTATCACTTCTACACTAACTGTGATGAAATGTTCAGTATAATGCACTGATAAATATTTGAAAATTGGGTAGAAGGAATGTGGAAAAAGCACTTCGTGTTTTTAATTGATATGCTGAACAACATTGGTTGTAAATGGAACTAATGCAATTGATTTTGTTTATTTTCTAGACGTGATTTTTAAATTGTGATGCCTGAAATTACCTAGGTTGGTTATTCAAACTCTAGCTAGAGAGTCTGTGTCTATGTCAGCTGTCCTTGCTTCCCTTTTCTTTTCCTGTAAGAAATAGTTTGCTAGCAATATATTCAATTTAGTGACCAAAGTTCATTTAGATGGATATAATAGTTTTACCAAAATCTGGCTCACCGTGACCTCTTATGTCCCCCACCCCCATGCCCATTTCCTTTTTGCTTACTTCTCTGAAATCTCTTTCTCTTTTGCTGGATTTGGTGATGTTTTCCTGAATTAATCTTAGGACTTTGAGTTGCTGGGCATCTTTCACTTTTATGTAGTGTCAAAATTATGGGCATAGGTTTGAGTCTTGGAACTGTGCTACATTTTAGTCGCTTACATTTATTTAGTTTTTTCTCTTTCTGTTTCCCTTTGCTTTTCTCCCCCCCTTCCCCCCTCTTATTTCCCTTGCTTCCCCTCTCTCTCTTTCCCTCTCCTTCCTTCTCCCTCATCTCTCTCTCTCTCTCTCTCTCTCTCTATATATATATATATATATATATATATATCTCCCTTTTTTAGGTTAAGAAGTATCTTTCAATGCTTTCCATATCTTGTCCTACTTGGAATTTTGGGGCTTCCCCAGTGGCACAGTGTCAAAGAATCCACCTGCAATGCAGGAGATGCAGGAAAAGCTGGTTTGATCTCTTGGTGAGGAAGGTCCCCTGGAGAAGGAAATGGCAACCCACTCCAATATTCTTACCTGGGAAATCCCATGGACAGAGGAGCCTGGTGGGCTATAATCTATAGGGTTTCAAAAGAGCTGGACAGGACTTAGCGACTGAAAAACAATAATAACATTTGGAATTTAGTGGCAGCCTCACAATTGTTGAAGTCTTTCCCCACAGGTCATAGTATTCTGAATGCCCCATGCTCTTTAGGATTTAACCACCTGCCTCTTTGGCCTCATCTGCTACATTATTCCATCCCTTCTCTGCTCCAAACACACACAAAGCAGCTTTTGCAGCTTGTAACCTTATTAAAGTACTCATGTGTTCTCTCAAGCCTCTGTCTGTGAGCTGAAAAGATGTCTCCTTCTAGTATCCTTCCCTGATACCCCAGGGCAGAGATGAGTTTCCTCACTCACTGAGATGTGTATTCCCTATCACACTCACTGTAATGACCTGTTTACTTGGCAGCCTTCTGCACTGGAGTGCAAGATCTTTATGAGAATGAGCCTGTCCTGAGCTTCCATTCCTCAGTACTTCCAAGCAGAGTGCTTGGAAATGGTTGGATGTGTTTTTTGGTTGAGTGAATGTACGAATGAACATACCATAATTGAATGAATGAATCCTCCTGAGCAAATGCCTCAACTTCCAAAATACTACTAGATTATAGAGTCCATGGAATTGTTTATGTTAGAGATTATTGCTTTCTTTTCCCATTTTCTAGGACCAAAAAAAATTAAGCTAATGACAGTTTTCTGGTACCCATTAGTGTTTTTAGCACTCTTTAGATATTAAAAACAAGAGATAAAAAACAAGAACCTTTCTTCAGGGATCTTGAGCTTCCCAAATGTATCAGTGATCTGATGCTGCCTATTGACACTGTGAAAAATATTACTGTTAGCTAAGCATTTGGTAGTTGCTCAGACATTGTTTACGAATTGACTGGATGGCTAAGACAGAGTGGGAATTATTGGATTAGAAGCAAAAAGACCAGAAAAGACCTGAGATGGTACCATTTTTACAGCCACATTAGATACCTTTAGTTTAGGAAGACTGACAAAAATTGTAGTACTGGCTCAGGCCCCTTTCTGAAATTGGTAAGCCTTTGCCCTCTTTTCTCCTCTGTTCATATATGAACACTCTGTGTATTTTCCTCTTGACTGTTAGGAAGTGCTCCACATGGAATTTTGGGAATTTTTTTTTTAATGTTATAGTAATGTAGCACGGCTATCGCAGCTTTCCATCAGAAGTGGCAGGCAGCCAAAAACTAGAATCATTGTTTGCAAACTCTAAATATAGAGTCAGGATTTATATGAAGAAAACAGATATGTCTTGTTATAAAACCATGAATAAGCATTGGCACAAACATAATAGTTTATTCTTCCTTGATACCGCTTATTTTAAATAGCTATCTATCTTTTACTAAGATACTGTAGAAAGATACATTACAGAAACATTTGCTTCAGCTCAAAGTACCGGAGGGTTGGTTGCTCTTTTCTTCATGCAGTTAAGACTTCATTATTTCTAGGAAGTGATGAGGGAAATAAGAGCCTAACGGTGATTTGGTCTTTTTGCACTTCGGGTAGCCCATGGGGATGTTATTATTAATAATGCATCATATTCATCTTTAGGTCATTGTTCATATGGTTTGCTTTTTTTTTTTTATCTTTTTAATTCTGGATTTGTTCTAACTTTGCACAAAGGTTGCCTGGATCCTGAGATTTCTTTGGCCTTTGGTTTATAGGATGTCATGTTCGGCAAAGAAAGAAGTCTCTCCCGTACCCCATCTGTGCTGCTTCCAGCTTCCTTCCCAAACTGCCCCCTCTCTTCTGATTTCCATCCCCTTTAATCATTCCTGCCTGGTCCACAGCAAATGGGTAGCAGGGGAGGGGGAAAGACTTTCAGAAAGAGTTAAAAAGGATGGATGAAATTCATACAATGTACACCATATGGCCTGACGTTTTCCAGATTAAGTAAACATTTCTATGGGGGATAAATAGTCCAGTACATTAATGTAAAGAAATTGTATGAGACAAGGGCATGTTCAGCATAGTTATGCTGTGGAGTAATGTTTGCTCAGTGAGAAAAATCTGAAAATTCAAGGGCAGGGGGCAGGAAGGGGAGGGCATTGGTACAACCCAATTTTTGGAAGAAGGGGTTAAAAATCAGAAATTTGAGGCCAAAGTAAATACTATCTCCTCTAAGTTGAACATTAGTAATTGTTTTCAAATGCATACCCATATACACACACATACCCACTTGTGAGAAATTCCCCCACAGAATATCAGCAGACCTCTCTGAAAAATACTGAAGGGTTAAATTTTGTCAAAATCCCTGTCTCAGTGGCCCATGCCTTTTGAGAGATGCTTGCAGTGGCTGGCAAACTGATTCTAGGTGGACTGTTGCCCGTGTGTGTGCCTGCATTGGGTGTAGACCGATCTGCTCCTTGGTGAACAACCCCAGAACCATAGATTTCATTTGATCTTTGCAAAGGCTAACATCTGTCTGCTGTCATTTTAGTAAGATTGATGACAGGCAAGAAAGAGAAGAGCAGAGAGAGTCAAGGGAACAGAGACCCAGAGAAGGAGCTCTGGGCAGCCCCAGGGGCAGTGGCTGAGGCTGCCAAGGGTCACTGCTGCAAACTCTCAGGCCGATGAGGGCCTTGGTGGGAAGCAGCCGGGCCCCACACTGGCAGTAATTGCCCTGGTTGTTACAGCTGATAGCTGGAACTCCAAGACACAAAGGCAGCATTTTGCACCTTATATATCTTAATAGATTACTCACATTGCAGGCAGCACCAAGCTAAATGTTATGACAGCCGTAAGAATGTAGTTTACTGTTATCTTAATATAGCTGGGCAGCGCAGGGTAAAGCCATCAAAAAATATTATATTTTTTTAAAGTTTCCAAGAGAAACTAACTGATACAGACATGGAGCTATTTTTACACGAAGTCCTGAGTTTTGGCAAACGCCTTTCAAACCATAATTTTAAACATATACACACATATTTCACATATGCATATGTATATGCATCTATGCACATTTATATATGCATTTCCTCCACTTGCTAAATATCATTTTTCTTCCCTTAAATTTTTATGTGAACACCATGCAGGGAAGAGTCACTTCAGGTATTTTTAAGAGATGATCTCATATTTGCAGTTTGTCTAGCCAATAGCAAGCATTGTTTTTGAAGATATAAATGGGAGATTTGGCATGAATGAAAGAATGAATGAATGACTGAATGAATGAACGATGACTTAGACCTTCTGTTAACAATATGGTTTAAATATACTACCTGCCTTTAGTTTCCTTAGGTATACACTCCTGGCAGGAAGACTCCTGTACTGACTTGTGAAGCAAACAAAATTTAGTAGGATTAGACACCCCATAGAATGGGCGGAGTTCAGGGATAGCAATAGGACCTCTTCCCATGCGTTTGCATGGAAACGTGGTCAGATGTTTCAGTTGAACTTGCTGAAAGCAGTGGCTGTAGGGAGTTTTAGACTAGTTTTGGCCTTCATCAGCAGGAGGCAGATTCCATGAATAGAATTTAATCCAGACCCATAGAACACTTTCCAAATTTAGCTGGAAAGTTAAACAACTTTGCTTTATTCAATGAATGCCCTCAGGGGCTTACGATTCCTTGTGACATCATGGTGATGACATGATAGAGTGCCTGAGTTCCACAGCCCATTTTATGCAAATTCCAGGACACACCAGAAAGCAGCCTTAAAGATCATACCATCTCCTATAACACAATTATTCTACAAATGAGAAAATGGGTATTTAAAAGAATTTATCCCCAAATATTTTGCCAGAATTCTCTTTAATTTGGCAAAGTTTTGATTTAATGTGTTCATATTGAGATGGACAAGTAGTGAGAGAGAATAATGTTTAAACATCAGAAAGGAGGTTGTTGTTTGTTATACTATCCAAGAAATTGTTTAAAAATTGTCAAGGCCACTGCTGCTGCTGCTGCTGCTAAGTCATTTCAGTAGGTTATAGTAAATTTAGGTGATTGATTTACAAGGTATCAATCAGTTTTACTACAGTCTGGTTTATTGAATTGTTGTTATTTGGGGGAATTTTTAAAATGTGTGAATATGTTCAGGGAAGTTCATTATATTTTAGTGGAGAGTGGGGAGAGTTTCATTATAAGGATTACTCCTTTCTTCATACAGAGTTCCAAAATTAGCCAATATCTAGCTGTAACCTGGCAGAATCATGGAGAATTAGCTCTTCTGCCCATATGGCTTTATGCAAGTGTGTTTGCAAGTTTTCAGTGGTGAATCTTGCTGAATGAATCAGAAAAGATAGATTCCACCCAGGGTAAAGGAGTCTGGCTGAGGCTGGAATTTCACGTCAGAATCTTGGTTGATAAAGTTATGTTTAGGTTTCTTTTTAAAGCATCCTCCACACTATGATATGTAATTTATATAACTGTCTTAGGGGCCATACACGTTTAAAAGGATAATGGAAGCAAGTGCAATGGTAGCTTGGGCACGGTTAAGAGGATCCCCCCAAGGGAGGGTGAAGCCTGAAGGAGAAAAGGAGGAACAGAACATCTCAGAGCTAGACTCATCTGTTTGGCCTGAATGATGGTCCCTCATGTGTGCCTACTCGAACCTGCTCATGTAACCTTACTTAGAAAAGGTGTTTGCAGATGTAATTAAATATTTCAAGATGACACCATGCTGGATGGTCCAGTTACTACCCAAATCCAATAGGAGGGGTTCTTACAGAAGAGGAGACACAAACAGAGAGGAGAAGCAGAGAAAGCCATGTGAAGACAGAGGTATAGACTGAACTTCTTGGCAGCCACAGGCCAAGGAATGCCTGGAGTCACGAGAAGCTGGGAGAATCAAACAGTTCTCTCCTACAGCCATCAGAGGGAGCACACACTGCTGACATTTTGATTTTGGACCTCTGACCTCCCAGAGCTGGAAGAGAATCAATCTCCGTTGTTGTCAGCCTTCCAGTTTGAGGCGGTTTGTGGTGGCACCACTAGGGAACTAACACTTCATTGCATGGGGGCTTCCAGATGAGAGCCACTGCCAGCACTGTGGCCAACACAGCTCATGGGGAGGAAGCAGGGACAACAGAGCGCATAACCTGTCCTCCTCCCCACTCTCTCTCACTCCTGTTTCCCATTGGCCAAAGTGAGTCAGGAAATGGGTGAGAAAGCCCAGTGAGATGGTCCAGGGAGGCCAGGCTTTGGGATATGGAACAGAGGCGAGAAAGGTTTAGAGGGAAACAGAGTCCACTGGGCACAATGACAATACAATAGATATGTCTTTGTAACTCAATCTGCAAAAGAGAAAACTTCATAATGTCTCATTACACACAGATGCTCAGAAAAAAAAAAAAAAAAAAACTTCAGTTATTACTGATTTGAGGGAGCATGCACTGAAAGGAAAGTGATGGTTGTCATGAATGTTGGGGGCTGGGTTAGAGTTGTAATTAGCATGTTTAGGTTCACCAAAAGGAATGTGTTTTAAAAGGGTGAGAGAAAATGAGTCTCTGAAATATACAGGGAACTCCAAGCAAATATGGAATATCAGAGATATAAGCAAAATGAATTTTTCTAGTTGCTCCATTCCATTCTTTCCATGCTCTATTATATTCTGCTTCTAGTGAATCATCAATGACTTTTTTTTTAGTATTTATTTTATTTGGCTGCACCAGGTCTTAACTGCAGTATGTGGGATCTTAGATCATCCTGGCAGCATGTGGAATCTTTAATTGTAGGATGCAAACCCTTAGTTGCAGCATGTGAGATCCAGTTTTCAAATCAGCAAACAAATCTTGGCTCTCTGCACTGGGAGCATGGAGTCTTATCCACTGGGCCACCAGGGAAGTACCCTCTATGACTTTTTGTACACTTAGATTTCTATCTGTCCAATGACGTTAGGATTTGAGCTTCTCTATGAGAATCTCAAGCTTCTTATACTTGTAATCAGATAAGGATGGGAGTAAATTATGAAAAAACACAAGGCTGCAGGTGAGCAAATGGGGGAAAAAAGGAAGAAGGAGGTAGGAGTGTACCAGAAAGCCCAAAGTGATAAAGTCGGTAACTTTGACAAACCTTCTGCAAGGTTTCACAGTTTTAACAACTGTATATATTTCAAATCATATTTGAATTATATTTCAAAACTTCAAGCCCATTATGAGACAACCCATTGCCCAAAGTGTGGGTTCTCAAATTCTTCATGGAAACCTGGCATCCCAAAAAGGCACAAAGACATTCATGGAGACACTACAGGAAAATAATATGCAACACATTACTTTCTCAATTTTAAGTTTTTCTTTTGCAAATGTTCATTAGAAAGGGTGCTTGCTAGCTAGGACATGATATGTAATGATGTCTAATTTGGCACACAGTATACATTTTACACACTTTACATTTTCTATGTCAGTTTTTCATGGTTGATTTACAATGAAAATTTCTATTTCCAGGTACTTTATCACATGAAACTTTTAAGAAATATAGTCCCAAAGCTTCTCCTGTTAGAAGTTTTCACAAGAAATATTAAAATGAGCAACGTCCTTTCCTGGACCTTCATCTCCGTGGGTTTTTTTTTTTTTTTTCCTAAAGCAATACATTGTTCCAGCACTGGTCTTTCTATTAAAATTATTGATTTAAAAGAAATACCCCCTTGCAGAAGTTAATGAGCCCCTCTCTTACTATTTTTACTCTGCTGGAGTAATAGAAAGTGCCTAAGCTTTGGATTCGGCCAAACCTGGAACTGAATTATGACTTTGCCACAAAGTAGAGGAGGACTTTACTTTTTTTCTAAACCTTACAATTATGTGTAAAACAGCCCACCACCCAATATTGCTACAAAGATTAAACATAATTGTGTAAGCAAAGTTTGTCATGCAGTGCCTGGCCTATTGTAGGTCTCAGTAAATATGTAGTGATTACATGATTTTTAGATTGCCATTAAATAAGTAGGCCCAGGAAAATGAGATAAAACAAACTGATGTTCCTTGAAAAGTTGTCTTTGACTTTCTCACTTTGGGCTTTCCGGTATACCCCTACCTCCTTCTTCCTTGTTTTCCTCATCTGCTCTCCGGCAATCTTGTCTATCTTCATAATTTATCTTACATCTTTCTCATTGTGTTTTATTTCCCCTACTCTTATACTCTGTTTGGTTCCAAAGAGAGAACCCAGAGGAAGGTTTGGCTGGGTGTAGGTGTCCCCATTTCCCTCCCTAGATTAAATGCAAGCTCTGTCTTGGCAGATCAGATTCATCTTCTTCAGCTCCATAGGACCTGTGTGGGATTAGGAGCTGGTCTGTTGCTAATCAGAATTAGTGACCCCGGCCTGATTCCAAGATTTAGAGAAAGACTCTACTACTCATCCTAGTACTGCCTGGTACTTGATAGCATTACTTTTCTTCTGGCTCTCTTTTCTTCCAGAACCAGATTAATTCATTCATCCATGCCTTGGAAGTCCATCTAATCACCTGTCCACTAGGTGGAACGGCACACATGCTCTTGAACTTTGTAGTCTGCTCAAATTACAGCAATGCTTAACGTGTGGTAGATAAAAATATGGATGATGTGTAGCTTAGAGTCAGGTAATGAGCAAGAGCCAGATGAAAATATTTGTCTGAGTCCCCCTTTTGGACAAGTGACACAGGTTCTGTCTCAGTCAGGTGCTTTTCTCAGGTAAATTGCTCAATCTTATTAAAGAATCACTTGTGGTGAGGGCAAACTGTCCCGTGAAGGACATTTATATTAATCCAAGTGTATTTGGCTATTTATAATTCTGTCCTAATGGTCACTTCCTGAAAGAAATGTCTCTTTTTGGGATCTTTACAAAATCCCTGATGATGAAAAATTTACTTTATAAAAGTAAAGAATTAGCTTAGAAAACAAAAGAACAAGACACATATATCTCAATGATATATGATATGGATATTATGGGTTCTCAAAATTTCAATCTTATTTGGGAAAAATATTATGTTCAAGTTACAGGGGCTATAAGTGTTGAAAAGTTTGTTTCCCACTTTCTGTTATAGCTGAACTTAAGGAGAAAATCTTCCTTCAGGAAAATAACCTTCTTTACATGGGTTGTATATCATCAGATATTGCCAACAAAGGTGTTATCATCATAAAATTACTAAACTTTTTGCTCTTTCCCAAGGGAGGGAGCCACTTACATGTTCTAGAGAGGCTGAAAATTAAATTAAAAATAAAAGTGTGAACAAGATGAATCATGTACTTATACCCAGTTGGCAAATGATGGCAAATGAATGCAGAGAGTCTGGGCAGAATTAGAAGGAAGTCTACTTACTTTGCTGTTGAGAGAAAGGCTACAGATGCTTTGGAGTGAGTGGTAACCCCTTTATATCTGCAAGCTTTGCTTTATGGTTTTTTCGTTTGTCTGTTGTTTGGCCACAAGACCTATGGGATCTTAACTCCCAGATCACAGATCGAACTCCCACCTCCTGCGTTGGAAGGTGAAGTCTTAACCACTGGACCCAGGATGTCCCCTTCCAAGCTTTAGGGTTTGTTCTCCGTGGGGACAAATTTGGGATTACACTGGAAGTAGGGGTTAGTGAGGACCGGAAGATGTGAACTTTAGAATGTGGATACAAGCAGAAACATTGTTGTGTATGTGTGTGTTTCACCAGAACAAAAGAAGCGTGAGTACCAATGGAAAGCCAGAGATTCAATGGTAATGAAACCTACCTTGTAACAGAATGCTATGTAAAGCCACAGTGTGATTTCCTTAGAGTGAACTCACTTTCTTGCCCCCATTTTCCTAGTCTACAGATCAGTCCTACAACATGGTAGGAAACTCAAACAGTAATTCTGAAGGAAAATGAAGAGTATTCTATTTAAATTATAGGCCTATATGTGTTTTTAAAGTATGATATTCCCTTTTGGGAAACACCAACAAGAACTCAGATCCTGGCAATATACTAAAAGCTGCAGCAGTTTTTAAAAAGTCACATACACACAAAAAAACCTCTTACCAGCCCTACATAATCCTAACTATCCATTACTTACAGTAATGGAATATCTGATAGTTCTTTATTTGCACCAGGTTTTCTCTTATCCTCTCTCTCCTATTCCTTCATTTTTCATTTTTTTAAAAAAATTAAGAAAAAGAGAATCTTTATTGGAGTTTGGTGGGAAATTGTATTGAGAAGCATAGAAAGTATGAAATCTAAATACCAATGCATATGTGTAATAGCTGTGATATTTTCTTTCATCCAGTGTTCATTGCCACTCACCATGTGCCTGGCACGGCCCTAGGTAAAGGGCAGCATGGGGGAACAAGACAGAAACTAGTTAAGATTTTGGCGAGGAAGACTATTGAGGAATCAGAAAAGTTAATAGTGAGAATAATAATGGCTAATGTATCTTGAGTGTGATATGCTAGATGCTAGTCTAAGTCTTCCCATGTGCTGAGTAATTTTCATAAACAAAGGTAATGTATACTTGGAATGGTCAATATAGGCTGAAATGGAGGTGCATAGTTGGGGAACGACTAATCTAACTTGGGAACATTAAAGGTGCCACATTAAAGATTAAATCCAAAGTAGCAGTTAATCTGTCCCCAAAATGTTGAGAAGCACTGCCCAGGCAGAGAATCCTATATAGCTATATTGTAGTGACCCAGAGCATGATACAGTCAACCCTCCATATCTGTGAGCTTCAGATGTACAGATTCAACCAGTCATCAAGCCTGTAGTTCTGTGTTTATGATTCTTGTTTGACAGAATCCAAAGTGAGACCCATGGATCTGGAGGGCAGTCTAAGGACCTGAGCATCCCTAGACTTGGTAGCCATGCAAATCTTGAACCAATCCCCCATGGAAACTGAATCTCAAAGACAATGTTTATAAAATGATAATAAGACACAAATATTTCATGTTCTCCTTTATATTTCAAATAACACATGACTTTGGATATCTGTTACTTCACCTGAAAACCGTCAGATCTGAAAAAGGGATTGGGGGTAGTTGAAGTCATTTGGGGTGCCACCTTGGGTAAGTGAGCTTCAGGTTCACATGAAAGAGTTTATCTAAAACCTTAGGTGCCCTAAACTGAAGAATGTAAGATTTTTACCTTATGGATCTGGTGTTTTTCATCCTAGATTTTCATGATAGGGAGATGCAATAAAAGGGTAAAAATGGGAGAAAGAAGCAAATAGTTTCAGATCTTCCCATATCTCAAATGGGAAAAGAGAAAAAGATACATGGCCTTCTAGGCTAAGTTTTCTGAGTTTCAAACTATGAATTTCATAGTTTCAACCATGAATTTCCTAAAATCTTTGTTTTATCCTTCTGAAGAAAAAGTTTAAAAGCATGTTGTCAATGATGAATAACAGTGAAAGCATGAAACGATTTTTATGATTGAATTGCTTTTGTTAAGTTGTATGTTAGCCATTTACAAATGCTTTTGGTAGATAAATATCAGTTCCACAGCCCACAACATTAGGGTCTGGAATTTTAGTCCCATCAACCCCAAGCCAGCAGAAGAGAATGAAAGTAGTTAGTTTTAAGGTGATAATGCATTAAAAAAAAAAAAAATCTATGTGTATGGTATGTGCTGCAAATTGACAAGTGCCATCTGCATTGATCAGGCTAACACATACGATTCATACAGCAGTCCCGAAATTGTGGCTTAATGTTTAACTATTAGGACTACTGAAATGTTCTACAAGGACCATAGGAATGGAGCAGGGCCCATGAAAGAGGAAACGAGTGGCCAGAATTGGCTTGGCCACATTCACCAAGTGCATGTCCTCAGATGAAGCCCCACGGATGGCTCTTTTAGATGCTATTTTCAAAATCTTCACAAAGGACCATGCAGTGATTATATGTATTCATGATGTGCATATCGTGTGCTCAGCTCAAAGGATATTTGAATGATGCTTTGAGAATTATTCCTAAAAAAGGACTCAGCATCTGTAAACTGCTTCATCTTTGAGAATGGGAAGAAAAAAAATATGGCTTGATTTTCTTAAAAAACAAATCCCAACTCATAAAGCAGAGCAGCTTCTGTGAGATGGTGTTAATGCCCTATTACCCACATACACACTGAGGCATAATCACATGCATTCACGTGCACACAATCACAAGCACATATAAATAACCGTGTGGCATTGGTGCTTTAAATTTTCCTTATTTTCTAGCATATTCTAAGCACTGAAGGACTGTCACCCAAAAAGTTTCATGGCGTCTAAGAGAACTTTTGCTGTCTGACAACTTTATACTTACAAATAAATGTTAATTTAATATATTATTTAATCACAAGGTATTAATAGTTTAAGCATATTTTCCAACTGTGGTGCAAGCTCTTACATGATGTTAAACTAGTTTTTTCTCATTGTTGATTGGAGGAGATGGGGCCGTGTCACAGAAAGAGTAGCAGATGGGCACTTGGGCAGTGTAACTTCAAAGCCTTCTGACCTTGAGACATGGTAACAGACTTTTACTCTAATGGTAAATTGTGTTCTCAATCCATAGCAACTATATAGATGTGGACCTGTTCATGAAATTATTTATATTTGTTCAAGTTCAAAGAATGTTCTAAATTCTAACTTATTTCAAAATTTCAGATTTAAAATATAACTGATCAGTAAGATGCCTAATGCATACGCCTGTTGATTGCACCAATTTGGATCTGAGTGAACACTCTCAAGACTCACATCTTAAGATGTATAAAAGACAGCAGAAGTACAGTGAGAAGGCTTTATTAACAAAAATATAATAATCAGAATATTAAAGGATGGAAGTAAATATGAAGAAAATTTGAAGAAAGAAGCCAAAACTTCCTCTTGTGAGCCAAAGATTACCTGGCATCACAGGAGGGAAACAAGGGAGAGAAAATGAAAAGTGAAAGAAAAACTACTTGTTTCATAATCTAGAAAGTCTTCCCAGTGAGGTGGAACTATCTAAGCTTTGTAAGTCAGGACTGCAGCTCCCATCCAGAGTAGCCCTAGGGAGTGGTAAGGAGTTCTGTTCATCTGTGTGTTTCCCTAACCCAAAAAACTGTTGCAGCACTTAAAGAATTACAGATCTTACTATGGCATACTGATGAGTTTTTGCACTGTTTTAATTTCTTGCCATCAACATCAGCAATCATTTATGGAGTATCCACAACCTGCGTGAAGCATCAGAGGTGGTATGGGTTTTACAGGGTACAGAAGACAAAGTTACTGTCCACAAAGCAGCTGGGTTCACTTAGTTCAGTCACTTAGCCAGTCTGTCCATCAGCCCATCTCCAGCAGGTGTGGAACTGAGAACCCTGCAGTCCATTAAGCTTCTCTGGACCTTAGACTGGGGCCTAATGCTTTCATGTAGTAGGTGATGAAGTGATATGCGTTGAATTGCTACAAGTGCTCCATGCATTTTGACGGACTGATGGACGGCATCCTGGGGGGTACAGCCAAGAAATCAGGAAGGAGAAGCCTTCTGGAAAAGGTTTTCTCTTCCTGTGGTATCTGGATCTCTCTTTAGAACTGATTCTTCAGCTAAGAATAACAACAGGAGTCGAGAGCTCCTTTTAGGTTGCATGATTTGGGCTTTCATCCAAAAGCAAGATACAGCATAGCCCATGTGGTTCTCAGTTTTTCTGTCTTTATCGTTGTGGTGTTTAATCTGCATGTCTGGGTCCCAGCAAAAGTAGTTTAGAGAAGGATTTTGGTCATGGTTTCATTTGGTCTAATTTTCGTGTCTCAGCTTTGTCTGTTATGTTCCTTGCTTCTCATAAACGTATTTAGTTAATAGATCTTCTGTCCCAGTTTAATCTGACAAGCATATTTCCCATATGGATACCCCAGTCAAGTGCCCAGCCAAATAAAATATGTGATGTAGAGAATTCATGAGCTCTCCGATAGAGCACATGTTGCTTCTTGTGCCTCACTTTTGCACTCACATTGTGGGTCCCAGAGGGTAAAGGTGATGCTCAGAGGTTTTCGACACCAAGAGCAGCTCCTAGAGATTAAACTGGATAACAATGGGCAGATACAATCACTTTTACATGCAAGGTATGACAAACGCACTGTATGGATTGGACTAGATGAAGTAAGCCCCACACAAAACTTGCTAATGCTCAGACACAGTTAATTTTGGATCATCTTTTTCAAGCAACCACTTAATGCTCAGTACTCACTATTCTGTGTATGCTGAGGGCTTTCTGCCGTAAGCACCCCAACTTCCCTGGGGGGTTTTCTTTGGCTGTTGGAATATGTCCAGCCTTCTTTACGTGGAAGGCAAGAACGCTGTGGAGCCAATACCTAAGTGCACTGTTGGCCAGTGACCAACATGAAAGTGAAAGTGAAGTCACTCAGTCATGTCTGACTCTTTGTGACCCCATGGGCTGTAGCCTACCAGGCTCCTCTGTCCATGGGATTTTCCAGGCAATAGTACCAGAGTGGATTGCCATTTCCTTCTCCAGGGGATATTCCCGACCCAGGGATCGAACCCAAGTCTCCCACATTGTAGACAGATGCTTTACTGTCTGAGCCACCAGGGAAGTCCAACATGAATTGGTAGATAAATATAGCAGCTCTTTTAGCCCTCAGGTGGGACAGCTCAGCATGGTCCACACTGGCATCCAGTTGTCTCCAGTAGGACTGAACTCCAGTTGACCACACAGTTGAGCACAGTGGAAATCGACACCACACTGGCATCCTTCCCTTCCTGTCTGTGTCTTCACTCCACTTGCACATCTTTGTGGAATCACATATTGAATGAATCCTTATATAAAGCTTTAGTTTCAGGAGACTATAACCTACAAAACTCTTAGTATGAATTCTGCATTTAGAGAGAGAATCTCAAGCAAAGCCTGGCACAATTAAAAATCAGTCACATCCTGCGTCAGACACATGTTATGGGGAGGGCGGTGGGAGGGGGGTTCATGTTTGGGAACACATGTAAGAATTAAAGATTTTAAAATTAAAAAATAAAAAATAAAAAAAATAAAAATAAAAATCAGTCACAATAGTGATGGTTGCTTCCATTTCTGATGAGTTTATTCAATATCTGAATTATAGAAGAGCTGCTACTAAACCTTCAAAATATTTAAATCTAAGCATTAAATTTAAAAAGATATTTTCAAATATCAGATTC